>NC_045485.1:10670916-10958623 GCF_009650955.1 Corvus moneduloides | reverse complement strand
TCTTCATGATTTTCAGGTGGATGGTGGAACAGAGTGCCTTGTAGAAATCCGTAGCATTGTCTCAGAATCTGACGTCTCCTCATTTGAAATCCAGCATAGTGGGTTTGTTAAACAACTGCTGCTTTACTTGACATCTAAAAGTGAAAAAGATGCTGTTAGCAGGGATATCAGATTAAAAAGATTTCTTCATGTATTTTTTTCCTCTCCAGTAAGTTTTCTTGTTTATTTTTTTGGCATTCTTAGTTGTCTTTCTCTCAAATTTTCTTTCTCAAAAAGTCATCTGAGAAGTTCTGTGTTGACCTTACCTTACAGGTGGAATACAGAAAGAATGTTTTGTTTATATCTAAGTTGTATAGCTGCAACTTTCACATTGTTCAATGTCTTTATAGGTCATGAACTTTTTTGAATACCTTGTAATTACAGATAGTTCCACACAGCAGTGGAAAAAATGCCAAGATGGCCAATTATCTGAGTCTTGAACAACTTAGAAGTTGTTTCTGTCTTTCAAGAAGCTGATATGGAAAGAGTTTGGATAGTAATATTATCACTTAAAGAAAGAAATGTGAAGTGGAAGAGAGGAAGGCAGATAACTAAAACTTCCAAAAAGCTTATTGCTCATGGTTAAAGGCGAATGCTTAAAATTGGGCTATTCAGTTGAAACCACGAGAAAAAAGTACATTCTTTGAAACAAGTCTTTCGTAAACTTGTCATTTAGTCATCGTGATACTGCTGCTGCTTTCAGTGAGAGTAGTGATTCTTAATTTATGGTATAAATTGTTTAGGATGGTTTAATTCAAGCAGGTAACTAAAAGACTGGACTGTATTTCAGCTTCCTGGAGAAGAGCCCCTTGGAAGATTAGAGCCATTAGAAAATGCACCTTTGTTGGCATTAGTCCATAAAATGAACAACTGCCTCAGTCAGATGGAACAGTTTCCTGTTAAAGTGCATGACTTCCCTAGTGGAAATGGAACAGGGAGCAGGTAAGGATTAATGCTCAGGTAACAGTTTTGTTGGAAGCTTTTGTTTTCCAAAACTTGTTTCAAACAACAGTAAAAGGACAAGTACCAGTAGAAATACAATTACAAGAGGAGGTAATGGAAACTTCTGACCCTGTTAAACACAAAAGCAATGACACAGTTGTTTTTGGTTTTTTTTTTTTCCCAGTGGAAGATGGAATATTTTACCAAATGTTTACTTACCATCTTGAAACTTGTCTCACTTAAATTGGGGGTGATAGAGTAACTTTAAATGCAATCTCTAAATTTATCCTTTAAAAATCCAAATGTCTTCCTTGTCCCCATGTAACAAACACTGGAAACAAACAATCTATTTATTGCTTAGACACTGATGTTTTTTAGCAGAGTAATAAATTGCAGAGAGTGTACTACAGTGCTAAACTTTGTTATTCATATAGGTTCTGTTCTCTAGGATGATAGTGGATTAAGTGATAAGTCTTGCCTGTCAGTAGAGTTTAAAATAGCTGTAGACCTGCCCTGAGTCTTATGATACAGAATACATTTGGAATCCAGCTTGTTAGTTGTGTTTTAAGTAACAGATCTGAGTAACTAAAGACCTGTTCTACAATTTCTTTTCTATGCTTCAGTAAATCAACACTAGATTTCACATATTATATAACAGTAAGTCTGTTTCAGTAGAGGTTGTGTATAAGTTTTGAAAGTATTTCTGGTGCTGGCTAAAAGCTCTGCAGGAGAGGAGGAGCATTGAAAATGAATTTTCAAAACCTCTTCTTTAGAAAAGTTAGAAATACCAAAGGTCTTCTATGTCTCAGGTAGTAAGGTAGTGTGGAGAATCTTTTTGTCATTAATGGTGACACAACATCCATTATATTAGGTGTTTTGGAGCCTCACACTACAGCATTAACCTAACATTAAAATTCAGTACTTGTGTTTTGTGAAGCTTAAAATCAATGGGAATTAATGCAGTACACTGATTTCTTATTAGAAGAAATTAGTGTCTCTATACTGGCTTTCAAATAGTATGTGCTCTGTAATGTGAGAATGCTTCCTTATACACATTATTTTTGTAAAACGTGGGCTAACTACCAAAATTAAAAAGCTGCTAATTACAGAAGCAAAATGTTGCTGTTCTTTTTGATAGAAAATGAAACACAGGAAGCCAGACTGCTGTAGCATTGTTTGACTGCTGGTTTTAATGTGGATTATGTCAGTGAGGATTTTGAGGCATTAAGTTTTTTTTGCTTTTACTAGCACCTGTATAGAAGCAGAAGAAATAAGAGGCTTGTTGTATAAAACCAGCTAGCTTTGAGTATGGATAGTTTGGTGAGGTGGAACGTGTATATAAACTATCCTTGGCAAGAAAAAAACAGAGGAGCTTTCAGGATTTCTCTTCAGGTCCTTATTGAAAAAAAACCATATAAATGAGTACTTGCGTTTTCCATACCCATTTCTGATCCATGTTTCACTGCATGTAAACACAGCTCTAAATCTCCTGTGCCATCAGCTGACCAACTTCAGATTTCAAAGATGGTCAGTATAGGTCATATTGTAGTCAGACCTGAGGCTGGACTTTCTCTCAATTCGTGTAGCTTCCAGATTTTGTCCAAGTTGGATTCTGGTGTTCTTGTAAAAGAAAACTTTTAATTCTATTTATCCAAACCATTGTAGCTTAGTTTTAGAGAAATAGTCTGACAAATAATTCTCTGAACAAGTAAAATTGTAAATGCATGTATAAGCCTCTTTTAATGCATTTTTAATGCAATTATGGTTATTAGATTCTTTGTGTAGCAACTTTTTTCACAAATTATTTTGAGTTTTTCTCTTAACAGAGGATCGCAAGCTTTAAAATTCTTCAATACACATCAATTAAAATGCCAACTGCAAAGACATCCAGACTGTGCTAATGTGAAACAGTGGAAAGGTGGCCCTGTGAAGATTGATCCTCTGGCTTTGGTACAAGCCATTGAAAGATACCTTGTAGTTAGAGGTATTTATATATTATAGTGTCATTTGTGTTTTCCTTTTTGGAATAGTTCCTCCTGACAGTGTAGAGTCTGTAAAAACCTGTGAGGATTATGCTGAAGACAAATGGAAGGTACCTATAAATAAATCTTGCTCACAGGGGAGACTAAAGCTATAGAGAATCTTCTGTTTCTGGGACAAACTTCTTCCTGTTGTAAACAGTTCAGTCAAAATACTAACAAGTATAATCTACTTTACTGTCATACTGGCTGTACAAAACTATACTTGGCAGTTTTGATGCCGGATGTTGTTACTGAAATTTGTTCTTGCAGTTCTGAATCTTACTGTTTTTAACTGATGCATTTTGGAACTCTTCTAAAGTTCTAGACATTATAACATTCAGAGTACCAAAGCATTGTTACATTTCATGAAGAAAAGCAAATGAGGATGTCTTTCTTTTCTCTTGTCTCAGGCTATGGAAGAGTTAGAGAAGAATGATGAAGATAGTGATGATGATGGGTTCAGATGAAGAAATAGATGAATCTTTGGTAAGCTTTTGCTCTGGGAGTAAGGGGAGGGCACAGTGTGGGGAGGGGCCTGAAGAAAAGCTATGCAACAAGTTTCCTAACTTGTATGGGTTTTGGTTTTTTTTTTTTGTTCAGGCTGCTCAATTCTTAAATTCAGGGAATGTGAGACATAGATTGCAGTTTTACATTGGAGATCACTTGCTACCATACAATATGACTGTATATCAAGCAGTCAGGCAGTACAGTTTGCAAGCTGAGGAAGAGAGGGAATCTACAGATGATGAAAGCAACCCATTGGGAAGAGCTGGGATTTGGACAAAAACACACACCATTTGGTAAGTTGCCTAGAGAAATCCAGGAATAACTTCTCCAGTTTCCTAAATGTATATGCATCAAGAAATTGGGAATATCGCTCTGTTTTCTCTTTTTTTTTCCCTTTGAAAACTGGAGCTTTGAATTTCCAAACTTAGTAAGAATTCATTGCTGGCTCCTGGTGTTCTTTCTAGCTCATGAGTAAAGCTGGTGAACAAGAAATGGGAAATTTTAAGTGACACCTGCTAGAAACCATTCTTAGTGTTAGGTAACTAACCACAAACAGTAGAGAATGTGCAGTATGCAAGTAATGGTCAACTTCATACTGATTTTCCCAGTTGATTGCTGTGAAGGTGAATGTATTCTCTGGCCATACTTTGCAAGAAGCATTGACACATGACCATGCTGAACATCTTAATGTTCAGCAGTCTCTTTCTTTTTAACATTTAAATGTAAAGAAAAAAGCACACAAATAAAACCCCACAAAACAACAACCGAAAAACCCCCAAACTTAACCTAACCCTAACTAATGTCAATCATTTTGGGGTTTTGTTTATACATTCGCCTTCTCTCCTTCCAGTTTATGGAGCAGAAGGGTCTCCATTTTTTTCTCCCCTGTGAAATACTTTGCCTCGGAGGCTGGATCATATCCCAGTGCAGTGTTCTTGTCTCTCTGCTTTTAACTGTCATTCAAGTAAAGTTCTAACTAACTAATACCTTTAAAAGTGCTTTTGTTTCCCTGTAAGGTAGCATTTAAAAGCATACTTTTAACTTTCGGTTACTTTCTAGGTACAAACCTGTGCGAGAGGATGAAGATGGTAATAAGGACTGTGTTGGTGGTAAAAGAGGAAGAGCACAAACTGCTCCCACAAAAACCTCCCCTCGAAATTCTAAAAAACATGATGAATTGTGGCATGGTGAGTGTAATACCTTGCTATATGCTAGATTTCCTCTCAGTCCTTTCAGAACTTTCACAATGTTTACAAACATTATAATGTTTCTTTTAAAGCAGATGTAGTATAGAAATAGTAAGTATATTAATCTGCATATTAAAACTAAAAGTAAGATATTTACTGAGTTGTTTAACTAAACTGT
This sequence comes from Corvus moneduloides, assembly GCF_009650955.1. Taxonomy (NCBI): domain Eukaryota; kingdom Metazoa; phylum Chordata; class Aves; order Passeriformes; family Corvidae; genus Corvus; species Corvus moneduloides. The sequence goes on along the minus strand of NC_045485.1, from coordinate 10,953,749 downwards.
TGTTGTTAGGTGAATGCCATGACTAATACTACCTAGGCTCCTAATAATTAAATCTTGGGAAAACTTCAATTGGATTGTTTTGCTAACATGTTGTTTTTTCCTGCTAGATGGTGTATGCCCTTCGGTATTAAATCCTCTGGAAATTTACCTTCATATCTACTCCACCTGAAAATATAACATTTGAAGACCCCTCACTAGATGTTATTCTTCTTTTGAGAGTTTTACACGCTATCAGTCGATACTGGTATTACTTGTATGATGTGAGTAGAGCACTTTTAAAATCACTTTGATACTTGGTTCAGGACAGAACCATTAACCTTTCCCCCCACCTGCTCCCCCTCAAGAAGACAGAATGATGCAAATACTACCATCTTCCCCTACATGTTTCTCTTAACTCCTGATAAGATGAAGGCTGTAAATTCTTAGTCAGTCATATTTTCTCTATAGTGTGTTGAACACAATTCCCATGCTTTGTCCTTCCTGAAGTTGAAAGACCACCATTATTCCTTAAAAGAAAATTAGTAGTAAAAATCTACTCAGCCCTTCTTTCATGTCTTAGACGCTGGATGAACAAAACAGCATGAAAAGTTTTTTACTTTCCATGATAAGCAAATTAGAAGCATTAAAAATCTTTTTTAACAAAGACTTGTTATTTCTTTCAGCATTTCTCTAACTAGAAATACATTGCTTTTATTAAACACAGAATGCAGTCTGCAAGGAGATAATTCCAACCTCAGAGTTTATCAACAGTAAACTGACAGCAAAAGCAAACAGGCAGCTTCAGGACCCTTTGGTAATTATGACAGGAAACATCCCGACTTGGCTGACAGAACTTGGAAAAACATGGTATGAGTGATTTGCTGTCTACTGTCTGTAATTGCAGTTCAGTAGGAATCTTGGCTGGGCATCACAGTGCATCATACCTTACAGGACTCCTGAGAGTGCAATATGTAGTCACAGAAGTCTTGCCAAGTTACATAGTGACACTTGGATGGATGCTTACACCTATATTGCATAGTTTAAATCACGTTCATTTTGATTATTCAGGTGATGTTTTTTCTCCTGTTAAACTGCTTAATGACATTCTTACCATATCACTGTAATTATCTTGGCATATTCAGCATGGTACAAAGGAAAATATGTTTATTGTTGCTGATAAAAGAATATAAATAATTTTTATAAAGCTATATACATAGTACTTGGTAGTATCTTGATACAGAGTACCAGCTGTAAAGCTCTTCCACTTGAAAGAATGAGAAATCAGAGTTGACATTTTTGGATTTTTCAAACATGTTAATTGCAGTAGTACTGATGACAACTTACTGTGGAAGTAGTCTAGAGAAACTCTTTGGCTTCATTTTAAAAATAAGATTTCTAACTTCCTTCATAAGCATTCCAGATAACAGATGATGAGCACGAACATATATTAAAGAATTGTAGCAGTATTTGTTCAATAAAACTGCCTTTTCACTTAATGCCAATGGAGGACCACGCTGTTAACATACACATGCCTTTGAGAATAGTGGAAGTGATTACTTAAAGAAAGAAGATTCTCTGGTAGTCTTTCACAGATTATTTAAAGTATTTTTTGCAAATGGTGGAAGGTAGAATAGTGGTGCTGCTCTAGGCAGGTTGTCATGTCTTCCTGCTGCCCAATATGGGAGCTTGAGCTTAAATCTTTGATCTGTTAGATTTATTAATTGTAGAACAGTAGTGAACAAGGAATCTTAGTTTCTGATGTAAACTTTGCACAATCAAGGCATTCAAGTATTTTGAGTTACTTTTCAAGAGGAGTTAAAAGTTTCTGGAATTTTTTGTCTCCTTCATATATTGCATTTCTCTAGACTCTTGCTCCTAAGCATTGTAACTAAAAGTAAAGTGTGTTCTGGAGGGCTTCTTTGGAGGGGTAATAAAGCACTAATTTCAGACATACTACATTTTTATCATGTTTTAAACTAAATGATAGTCAAAGATGCTGCTTGGAACTCAACTGACTAATCCAATACTCTTTGCAGCCCATTTTTCTTTCCATTTGATACCCGCCAAATGCTGTTTTATGTGACAGCCTTTGACCGCGATCGAGCCATGCAAAGACTACTCGATACTAATCCAGAAATCAATCAGTCGGATTCTCAGGATAGCAGAGTGGCACCGCGACTGGACAGGAAAAAAGTAAGTACATCTTGTTTAAAATGGAATGAAGGATCTATTTATTTTTATATTGTCTTTAAGAATATCATTGTGAGCAAGACTTAGCTGTAAAACTTCAGAGTTCCGTGGTATAGCGAAGAACGGAGGTGGGTTTAGTTCCTGCAATCCCCCAGCAGAAGGCGCGGTGTCTTCTCCGTGCCGGCCGCATGAGGGCAGGAGGGGCACCCTCGGCCTGCCTGCGCCTCAGCGGGGCCCTAATGTAATTCCTGAAGCTAAACTCCAGTAGTGAACGCAGAGTTTTAGGTAACATTAGTGATATTTCCACACACTGGCTTGTAGATCTGTTTTGCTTGATTCTCAGAAGAATTTACAGGATTTAGACCCTTAATAAACAAAAATACTGTCCTAGTATTTTGGGAAGGTAAATCACCTGTCACAACATAATAAAACTAAGCTGTGACTGTGTTAAATTGGAGGGAGTCTTGGATGTCTGCCTTGAATCTGGAGATATATTATCTTAAAATAAGATCTGCTATATATGCTATATGATCTTGAATACCTGTGGGGAAAAAAGACAAGGAGACATGAGAACCAAATTCAAAAAGAATATAGCTTCCCACATGTAGGAATCCCAGTGCTTTTGGGCTTTTTTGTGTTTCAGCATCTTTATTCTACTTTCTTCTCTACATATTAGTTTGAGGTATACAACATCACATGACAATACTTCTTTGCTGTATCATAGCCCTATTGCCATATTCTTGGCAAAAATAGTACCTGTTAGTTACACTGATATAAATGTAAGGCATTTTTTCTCATTTTATATGGATTACGTTCATTCTAAATAGTTTTCATATAGAAGCAAGAACTGTAATGTCAAAGTATAAACTTAAAAATTGTTGAACTGTGGAACTATTGGCATGGGGTGGAAAAACATTCATAACTGATTTTTTTCCTGTTGTAACTGCCTTGGGAGCTGGGACTTAAAGCCATAATTTCACTACTTAAAACTTCTCTAATGTGTAGCGCACTGTGAACAGAGATGAGCTGTTGAAACAGGCAGAATCTGTGATGCAGGATCTAGGCAGTTCAAGAGCCATGTTGGAAATCCAGTATGAGAATGAAGTAAGTAATATCAATGCAGTCTAATTTAACCCCTTTTTACTGAAGATTAATACCAAACAGCTACAACTTTCATAAAATGGCTTGGTCAGACTGTGTCTTTCACATTGCTGGTGCTAAAGAATTTTATCCTTTCATTATCCCTAATCTGCTTGGTCGTGATTTTTAGTTGCTAGGAGATGCTCTTTCTGATCTAAATTTCATAATCAATCTTAGTCAGCAGAGCACATTTTTTTTCTAACTCTTAAGCAAACAGCTGTGTGTGTTTCCTCTATAATATGATCATTAGGTGGTTAATACTTTTACTCCACTGTTATTTCCTCTGATATATGGTCTTTCCAGGCTGCCTCTGTCATGTTGTAAATGTTCCTGTAGTTAGGTTCTCTAGATGCTTTTTGCAGGGCAGTCTTCTTTATAGGAAATAATGTATTATATTTCTCAGACTAAGCAGAGATTTTTATATTCAAACTGACCTAATGGACTCACTTATTTACTTATTTATCTCATTCCCTCTCCTCTCCCCTCACCCTCTGTCCTCTGAAGGTTGGCACAGGCCTAGGCCCTACACTAGAGTTCTATGCACTTGTATCTCAGGAACTACAGAGAGCAGACTTAGGCCTTTGGAGGGGAGAAGAAGTGACTTTAGCCAATCCAAAAGGTAATTACTCTACTACCTAATCTATAAATATTGATTAATATGGAATTGATTCTAAGTTGACTTCAATTACGTAAAGAGCACCTCAGTTTGTGGTCAGATAATGTGCCTGCTGATAGTGTGTGATTATCTTCATGGGTTTTGTTGGGTTTCTGTGTGTGTTTGATATGGTTGGTGGTTTTTTTTCTGTAAGAAATTTAGGTTAAGATTATCTGAATGCCACTTGCATCTTGAAAGAAACTAGCAGTGTAAGTACTGAACTCTTCCTTTTTCTTTCTTTCTTCCTCAACAGGAAGCCAGGAAGGTACCAAGTACATTCATAACCTTCAAGGCCTTTTTGCACTTCCTTTTGGTAGAACAGCCAAGCCAGCTCACATTGCAAAAGTTAAAATGAAGTTCCGCTTTCTGGGAAAACTAATGGCCAAGGCAATCATGGACTTCAGACTGGTGAGAATAAAATAGAGAATCTTTTCTGAAGGGGTCAAATAAAAGCACTAGCTCTGTTGAGGGATAAAAGCATAAAAGTTAAATGGTATTACTTTCATCTCTAGAAGTAAGGGCAGTCTGGGGGAAGGCAGGGAAGAGAACAGGCATGCAGCTTAATTTTCGTGGGGGGAAAGGGTTGAAGATCTTTACAGTGGCTTTTGAGACCTTATTGTAGAAAGGAAAAGCCATTATCTGCTATGTGTTGCAATCTCTCTCCAGTCTTCTTTCAAGAATGTTTTGGGCTCATTTTAACTCTACTTGGTAGCTTGCTGATTGCTTTAATGTATATGCACTAGGCAGTCACTTGGGTTTTCTTGACTGTAAATTTCTGAGGCAAAACCACTCAGACATGGTGTTCTGGTGTGTGCCAGTAGTACGAGAGTATTGTAGATCTGGTCAAGAGATGACTTTTGGAAGACAGTTAATACTAAACAGTTCAATGCTTTGGTTTCCAGGTGGACCTTCCTCTTGGACTTCCTTTTTATAAATGGATGCTACGACAGGAAACTTCCTTGACTTCGCATGACTTGTTCAGTATTGATCCAGTAGTAGCCAAATCAATATATCACCTTGAAGATATTGTAAGACAAAAGAAAAGACTTGAACAGGATAAAACTCAGGTGGGAAAGTAACCCTAAGAATGGAAGAGTGCATCTTTACACGTTTGGATTTTATGAAGTAGCAGTAATTCAGAATGTATCGTAGGGCTTAATACTGATTGTAATATCGATAATTACTTTGTTCTCATACAAAGTAGTTTTAATGTTTATAGATCAGTGACTAGTAATTTTAAAACAGTCTTTTTGTAAAGTCTAGCATGAGAAAGTCATTATGGGATTCTTCTGTGTGATTAAACACAGTCTAGAAATGTCTAAAACTGCCAGATGTTGGCCTAACTTGTTTTGGTTCACTTTAAAAATATTAACCAACTTAAATATCAGAGGAAAAAAAAAATCTGTCCTTGCTTCTTGAATACTCAAAAGGTTTGGATTTTTTACTAGTTGGTTAGTCAAATTTTCAGATTTTCATAGAAGTGCTGTTTATGTAGGGGGGTTTTTTTCCCCTCTTCACTGAAGAGCTGTATGCAGAACTAATGCAAACTGTCACCATGCATGAGCATTCAGGTTCATTCAGACATAACATTAATTTTTCAAGGATATCTGGTCTTAGCTGAAAATACCACAGTTCCTTTTGGCAGTAGTGATAAAAGTTCTTCGGCGCACATGCTTTTTTCTAGCATCCAATGTTAATAGATGGTAGGAAGTAATAACTTAATTTATACTCTTAATACATCTGCTTTGTTACTAGTGAAATTATTGCAAGCTTGTGGGTCGCTGTTCCTCTTTACCTTACTGTCTCACTCACTCTCCTTGGTCACTGCTTTTAATTTCCCAAGAGTTTGAAAAACCTGAAACCTGGTGGATGAAAGCTGAAAAATGTAAATATGCATGCCAAATATGAATGCTATTAACTGTCCTAAGGAAAAACCAGCCTCTGAGCCATAGCATATTTCACATTTCCTTTTCTTGCCAGTAGTATTTTCTAGATAGTTTGTCTTCTGGGATATTACAGAATTCCAAAACTGCTAGAAAAAAGTGTACTCCTGTGATCTTTCCAGGTTATCCATTAAGCTTGTTTATCTGTTTGTCTTGGTTTCCTGTTATGTATGAAAACTACAGAAGGAAAGCAAGGAGTTTTAATGTTTTTAACAACAGTTTTAACGGTAGTACTCTTACAGAAATGTCTGCTTAGTCAAAGCTGCTTTAGAAGTCATAACTTTTGGATAAGTTTATTTGAATTAACTGTTCTCATTGTTTTTCACTTCCAATTTTTTAGACCAAAGAAAGTCTACAGTATGCATTGGAGGCTCTGACTATGAATGGCTGCTCAGTGGAAGATCTAGGGCTGGACTTCACACTTCCTGGGTTTCCCAATATAGAGCTGAAAAAAGGGGGAAAAGATACACCGGTCACTATCCACAATTTAGAGGAGTATCTCAGAGTATGTAAAAGCAAACCTATCACTCAAATTCTTTGTCCTTCCTCCCAGGTAGTTTGTTTCCATATATATTTCAGCTCATTCTCATGAGATAGGCACAACAATAATTTTCCTACTTATCACTTCTCTTCTGTACTAGGTTATTATTACTACACTAAAACTGTTAGAATCTAATTGCACCTGACTTGAAAATTGTGTAGTATAAAAAAGTGTGGTTTGTGAGAAGTTTGGCTTTTTGGAGAAAAAGTGTTGTAAGTGGATTCATTTGAGCAGTGGAATTTCAGAATACTTTAACAAGTTTCCACATCTGGTTATTATGATGATTTTTTTTATGAGTAGTGATTTAGCAAATTCTTTAGCAATAGTGATCTAGCATCTGCTACTCAGTGGCCTTTGAACTGCTGTAATAGTAGTGTAACTTCTTTGGGCTCAGACTTAAAAAAACATCAGCAGTTGTGAGTCAAAATTAGAGCAGTAGTTTTTTTTGTCCAAAAAACCAAAACCAAACCAACAAAAACCCCAAGGAAAACTGAACCAGTCAACCAAAGAACCCCAAACACGTGTAAAAAAACCCCAAACCCTAGAGAGAATGGGTAAGGAAAAGATAACAAAACAATGTCAGAATAAATTGACAGTCCACCTGTGTATTGATTCCTATATCAAAAGGGACATAAGGCATAGAAAAACAGAAGGTTGATACTGCTGAACAAAGGTAGGATGCTGTTTCTGTCTAAGAAAGGGATAAAGGGAATCGGTTTATAACAGTTTGGAAAAGAGATGGGGAAAGATGGGAAGAATGTGATACTATATGAGACTTGATGTGAAAGAAATAGAAAAGATTTCAGAGGGAAAATTAGTGTGCTCTCCATCACAAGTATGATGAATTGCATTTTAGAAACAATATATTGATCAGCTGGCCTGTACAGCTCCCTGTGGGTCAGCTGCCCTGCTCTTGAACATACCATTTTCATTAAAATCTTACATGAGGATTAACATGAAAAGTAGTTTATAAAGCTGGAATATCCTACTGTTGCTTTTCATGCCTCTCCTGCCTTCATGTCATTCTTCCCTCTATCTCCTTTTTTTTCCCCGAAGGACAGTTCCCACAGGAGCTGCCTTTATCAGAAGGTAGAACTGCTTCAATTACTAATATAGTGAAAGATTTTATTCTGTCTATTTTTTTGTCTTTTTTTTCCCCTCTTCTCCCCTGTACTATAATGGGGCCACCTTGCTTGTTCTAAATTTGTGAACAAAAAGTTTCAGTAGTAGAATTTTGTCTAGCAATTTGATCTTCTCTTTGAATCTGCAAGAATACAGTGTAGCTTAACTATACCACATGTTCATGATCATAAAAAGTAATCACAATCGTAGGTAAGCAACTCTGCTGTTAGAATAGCCATAGAATATTCTATGTCGTAGAAGAGTTTTTTGTGCTGCTGGTGTTTACTACCTTCCTCTTCAGTATAAAAACCCGGTGTATGAAAGTTGTGGAATGTATCTTGCCTGAAATTCAATGCCTGACTCTTCTGTAGGAAAACTTATCAGCAGATCCTAATGAGCTTTCATATCTGAGAGCTTTCTGGAACCAGTAACTCTTCAGTTATTGGGATGGGGTTAAATTCTTGCTTCAGGACTCCAGCAGGACCTATGAACTTTTTAATCCTATTCAGATGTGTCCATAGATGACTTTAACCAGCACCAGAGACCAGAGCTTTAAACACATTTTAAAACTTGTAGTTCTGTTTTGACAACACAGCTTTTATAACCAGCCCTCGTTTCCTGCTGGAGTTGAGGATATCCAAGGCAAGTGTAATCATCAATAGCACTGACTGACAAAAGAATCTGAACTTGGCCTGCAATCTGCCATGTAAAATATCTTAATTTAGTGGAGAAATACTGGCTGCAGGAGATTTATTTAAAGGAACTCTGGTCTCATTTGTGTCATATGCCCTTCCTCCCCCCACCACTGATTGTTGTTTCAGTATGTGCTGTCCACTTTAGAAGCTAATTTAATGCTGATGAGGTAACTACAGATACAAAACCAAAACAAAACAGAAGAATTACACTCAAAAAGCCTAGATTAGTGTCTTACTGTCTTTTGCATCACGATTCTTAATCATATTCCAGTAACTTGAAATGAAGTTATTGTTCCTATGTATTCTTGCAATATTAAGCTGCCTAATATAACAAATGGGCTAAAGTTACTTTTTAAAAACTTAATATTAGAATAGGGACCCATATATTTCCACAGGAGAGATTAAGATAATACTGCCAATGATGCCCTATGGATTTCTGCTTCAGTTGCTGCATTTTGAAATGGTGTAGAGAGAGAACACCTATGTTAGGCTTCTAAAAACAACAAATGTTCAGATTAACTTTATGTTCTTTTGTTAAATAGGTTCAGTTTAACCAGCTATTCTGAGATCTGTTTATTTGTTTTGTTGAAAACAAAGGCAAATAAGTTGTTTAAATTCTGCATGATGTTCATGTTAAGGGTAATCTAAATTATGAATTAAGGCAGAATGAGGCAATGCTGTAGAGCAGCTCCATGAATCAATGTGCACCCTGTGGTAGCTCCAATGAGCGTATGGCTGGACTGCTGGAGTTTGGCTTCTGTACTTGTACTCTTTTGTACAGGAGTCATCCCTGCATGCTTCCTTTGTTCAAATGACTTTTTTTAAATTTTATTTTTTTTTCCCTTTCCCTGCAGTTAGTTATATTCTGGGCACTAAATGAAGGTGTTGCCAGACAGTTTGACTCCTTCAGAGATGGATTTGAGTCGGTCTTCCCCCTTAGTCATCTTCAGTACTTCTATCCTGAGGAGGTTGGTGAAAGTGTTTTTGCTGCTGCTTTTATAACCTTTACCTGCATGTATGGGTAGTCTTAACCTGGGTGCAGGGCATTTGTGGCAGTCTGATGACATTGCATTTCTGAAGCATGTTAGTAAAACTTGAGTGTTCCTGAAATTGCACACTTAACTGATAAAGATTTTTCTGTTCAGTAGTCATTTATTTAATGCTTTTATTATGAACCGCTCAATTTTCTTTAAAATTGTGTGTAACCATCTTTTCTGAGAAGCGCTTTAATTTATGTATCATACTTTATTTCTCTGTGTTGGTCTCTAGTTCCTTGTATTGCAGTACCTCTGAATAGTTATAGATAGATGTGGATGCTACCTGGATCTTCTGTTAATAAAACAAGTAGTCAGCTGTTCAGCAAAGCTTCAGGCAGTAAGAAGAGATTCAGATGAAGGGGAAAAGAATAAGGATAGATGATCTTCTTTATTGTCACCACCACCATAATATCAATTTCCTTGTAAAATGCTCACACTCTTAAGTGGACTGAATTGAGTCACAATTATGGTTTTCTGGACTAGAAGAGAGAATGTTTTATTCTTCTTTGAGGAAGTCTCTTTGAAGACTGTACTTTGAGGGCTTTGTTTACCTTTATGAACTCGGACCTTTGACACTTTAAGAACAAGCATTAAAGAACACTCTGGAATGTGGTAGCCCAGCCTTTGTGGTACTCTGGTGTTCCTGGTGCTTTGCAATGCAAAGAGGAACACTTACTCCCTGTTGTTTAATTTTACAGTTGGAGCAGCTCTTGTGTGGCAGCAAGACAGACACTTGGGATGCGAAGACTTTAATGGAATGTTGCAGGCCTGATCACGGTTATACACATGACAGGTAATATGTTACCTTTTTAAATAAACAGAAAACCAAAACAGTAGAAAATACATATTTTTAAATAATCTTCATACACTGCTATTCAAGCTAAAGGAATTATAGGATATTTATTTGAAAATATTCATACTGCACTGAATATGAATCTGATGGAATTATTTTAACTATAAACAAAATAATATTCTCTTGGTTCTTTTCCCTTCTCAGTCGAGCAGTGAAGTATCTCTTTGAAATTCTCAGTAGTTTCGATAGTGAGCAGCAAAGACTGTTTCTTCAGTTTGTGACAGGCAGCCCCAGACTGCCTGTAGGAGGTAGGTTTTCCTTATTACATATTGCTGTGCATTAAATCACTGTTAGTGATATATTTCAGAATAAGATGGTTACTTCAGTATAGGAAAAAATTCCTTAACACTTATGTGTTTGAGAGATTCATATAGTCTCACATTCTTAATTTCAGAAGTGGCTGGGCAGGCTTCAGGTATAATTCTTACAACCTTTGTGTTAATCTCACGACACTTCCTTCAGTTGACTCTCCAGGTTTAAATTGTTGCCAGAAAGTCTGTCAGAGGGCAAGAGAGAGTTCAAAATTTAAATAAAGCTCCTAGAGGGGCATTAAGTTATGATGACAGACTTATGCATTGTAACCTGAAAACAACAGTCTCCTTTCTAGAAAGGAGCCAATACTTAGCGTAGGATTAATCTTACTTAATTTCTCCCCCTTTTGAATTTCAGCATTTAGGTAAGAGGCAGTGTGGGTAAAGAGAAATTTGCTGTCTTTGCTAGGGACCAGTGTAGAACACACATTTTACTGTATTCTCAGATGAGTGCTTTGCAAGTCAAAACAGAATTCATGCATCTGTTCTGCTATTTACATTCTTTGGGATCTGGGGGAAAGACTGGATCATTCTTTTTCTAAGTATTTTTGGGAGCTCTTTTATGGAGAGACAGTGCAGACACAATTGAGTGTTAGGAGTATAAAAATCTTAGCTGGATAAGATAAGAAAAAGAAAAGATTAGAAAAATATGGTACTACAGTCACAGATAATTCCTGAGAATCTTCAAAAATATGTGTGAAACCAAAAAACTCTTAAAAATATTATTATTGGGATAGAATTTATACACATGCAGAACACAATTAAAAGTAGATTAATCCAGCTTATTCCTTTATTTTAAATTCATCTTGGAAAATTAATCTGCAGGCAGGATTTTAGGTATTTTTTAGCTCACTGTGCAGCTTTATAAAGCCATATTCTAAACTTTTAAAGGTTGAGGGGAAATCAGTTGTGCGATGTGTTCTTCTGTCACTGGAGGATGTCTGCAGTCAGCTGTGGGTGTTCAGGAGGAGCAACCTGAGGAGCAGCCATTCTGAATGTCTTTTCTCATTAATAGGTTTCCGAAGTTTGAATCCTCCCTTGACGATTGTACGGAAGACATTTGAGTCCACAGAGAATCCCGATGATTTCTTACCCTCAGTAATGACTTGTGTGAACTATCTCAAATTGCCGGACTATTCAACTATTGAGATAATGCGTGAAAAACTCTTGATAGCTGCAAGAGAAGGGCAGCAGTCATTCCATCTTTCCTGATCACAATGAAAAATGCAATGTCTGCCTGTTACAGCAAAAGAGAAACTCATGATTCTTTTCTAAATATATCACCTGAGTCAAGGAAACGTGTTACGCCTTCTTGTTGTAGAAAAACGGCTTGCAGATTATAAACAAAGACACTTGGTTGATATTCATTAAAAGCCCCTATGGACTTAAAGTGATCAGGCCCTAAAAGTTGTTGTGACAAGGTTTCTTTAGCAAGTTCTTGTTTAAATTATCATTTATTTGATGAGTGAAGTTTTTAACTTGCTTTGCTGTGTGAAATTTAAAAAGGGATGTTTTTCCAGGCTGGAACAATAAATGTCGCTGTGCAGTTTAATACTGGGCTGTGTGTATCCATCTAGCTAAGTCTGAAGTTTTTCCTCCAAAGACAACTTTTGTACATAAGTACAGAAATTAAAATACACCATGTATTTGACGAATCTAGTTTAGTAGACTAGTTCTGTGTACCCTCACCTGCCTCTAATTTTACCCATCCTCATGTATTGTCTGATGTGCAATTCACTTGGTTCTTTTTGTGTGCAGCATTCAACAATTGTTATGTTTTGGTTAGCATGGGCATTTAACTGCTCCATGCCTCTTTCTCTGATTAAGATAATTTAAATTTTACTGAAATCAAATATATATTGTCAATATAACTCAGCCTTTGTAACTAGGTAGAACCTTTCTTATAGCATAGTTTTACTGTAGTGGTAGGTTATAATGGCGACAGTCGTTACCAGAGCGCTCCAGAGCTGTTTACACAGTGATTCAGGCAGCAAAAGCCTCGTACTGGAGGTGAGGAAGAATTACTTCTTTCATGTAGTTGAAGTCCAACAGCTTGGGCTGGCCAGTGTGTATTGTGGTAAGGCCCAGAGCATTTCGAATTGATGTAAAGTTTTTTTAAAAGACAAATTAGTTGTTTCATTCCCTGTTTGAGTAAACAGTTTTCCTGTTCTTGATCTAAGTTCCTGGCTAATTTTGTAGTTTTTTCTCCTTTTTATTTTTCTTTTTTTCTTTCCCCCCCCAGTGCTAGCTTGGAACAAGCAGTTCAGCCTTTGTCTTTTGACACAGATAAAGCACCTGTAAGCAATGCTCTGTCCAACTGTTTTATGTGCTGATTTCTCAAATCTGCAATAATTTACTTCATCAGGTTAATGTTTTTACCTGAATATAAATAAAAAAGTTTGCTTCACCTTTTTGTTCATAGTTTTGTACTGTATGCCTAAAGCTCAATTGTGTAAATTACTGTAATGCAAGTAAATCATCCTAAATCTACTTGGCTAACAACCTGCAACTTGTGGATGATTTACTACTAAAACAAGACCTTTTAAGATCTCCAACTTTGAGGGAAATTTTTTTCCTTTCTATGGGTTCAAAAAATGGGGAATTACAAATATTCCTGAGATGTACCTGCTACATAGTTAATCTTTATGAAAATGTGATAGTTACTTTTATTCAACTTTGAGAAATCAAAATTCCTTTCAGTGCTTAGAAATTGTTAAATTCTGGCTAATCAGGCTAGTTATTTCCCCTAAACTAACAAGTTTTCTTTTATCCAGCTGAAGAACTCGTACTTCCAGAACATGTAATGGACATTCTTCCGGTGAACATTCACAGAATTACCTGTGCTTGCTCAGACCAGTGCCACTGAAATGTAATACAGACCTGTCATGAGCATGAGTAGAATGTGAAATCCTTGCACAAAGAACCTGATAACTGAACAGTTTTTTATTACCGTATTAAACCCGACCGATGGCGCTTCACCCTGTACATACAATAACGGTAGCGCACAGTGCGGCATAGTTTTCATCCAACTTCAAGGCAGTGTTTAAACTATGGACTGGTGTTTAAATTGTTCTGATAACTTGATCAAACTGAGCACAAACAAGTGTTTATAGTGTGTGGATAGCAATTTGTTCTTTTTTAAGGTTCTATATTTTAAAAAAACTGACTTGTGTAAAAAAAAAAAGAAAAAAGCTAATATTTTGTATTAAAATATCATGTGTATTGATACTTTTTTTTACCCATGTTGTCTCCCTCTAGAATCTGGCTTTCATTGACTTGGAAATTTTGAGGAGCTTTCAGATTTGATATCTAGCCTTTGTGTAACTGTTCCAGTGGGAAAATAAGTTGTTGGTTGCCTGTTTCAAAAGGAAGGAAAAAACAAGTACCTGTGGTGATATGATTTTGGTTGTTCTGGCTGTCATTTTCAGTACAGACTAAGGTTTTAGTTTGCCTGAAAAGTGAATGAAACCCTTTTGGGTGACACTTCTTTTTTCCTACCAATGTCAGCTTACAGTGTATTAGGAGAGCAGTCTGGTTTAAAAGGTAAAGATAGGAAATTGTAAGAGTAAACTGAGAAGTCACATTTTGCATGACTGCAGTACTGTCCTGCAAACAAATGTATCTGAGAGTAGCTCAGAACGAGTGGAGGGGTGGGGCAAGACCTTAAGGATTCCTCCTTGTCAGGAATTTTGGATTAGGGGAAAGCTCACTAAAATCAATCCATGGGTGTGTGTAGTCATCTTAGTACTGCACTGCTTTGTATACCATTAAAAGGTATAATAAAAGGTACAATCAGAAGTCTTATCTTTTAAAATAGATGAGCTTTTTAGCATGGTAAGTTCAACTGGTGTTCGATAACACCACTAGTTACTGTTTGGAATGAGTTTCATGTCCTTCTGTGTTAGCAAGAGTAGCAAAAAATCATGGATGAAAGGGCCATCCAAGCACTGATAGCTGCTACTGAACTTGTGCAGTATGTTTTTGTTGCTGTTAGACGTTGGCTTTTTACCAAAATCTCTTGTGTAGGGAACACTTTAGTGTCCCATCTGATGTGAATTAGTTACAGTGCTTCTTCATGTTCTCTAGGAATATGCACAAGAATTAATTCCAATCATCTGGAAAGTCCCCATGTCCACTGCCAAATTTGATCAGATACTCCAATTTCCATATGCAGACTGCTTTCATGATTGAATTGTTGAGATTCTTCCTTCTTTCCCGTCAGTCATGTGTTTTATTTTCTTCTATCTCCTTCCCCTTACTGAGCTCTCCTCTGATGTGAAGGTGGGTGCCTCAGGGACTGGTGAAATTCCAGGTGCCTGTGACACTTGTGCCCTCCCTTGTGGCCCCTGCTGGAGGTAGGTCTTATCCTCTAAAGAGTTCCTGGGCCCCGGCCGACCTGTCTTCACAGGAGTAGTGCCAGTTCCCATCCTCTGAGCAGCCTGTACTCTGCAGAAGCAGGAAATAAGGGCCTACCTGCCTTGAGAGAGAACGCCATGGTTTCAATGTGAACGTGCCTCCCCCAGGCCAAAACTTTGCTATAGCTAAAGCTGTTGGCAGAATGGAGAAAAATGAAAAGCCTTGCTGAAATGGATTATGGAAATGCTGAAATTGGAAGGGGAGGTAAAATCTGCTGATGGTTGAGCCTTTTCAGGGCTTGCCCTTTCTCCTACTTTCCTTTCCTGGTCTCTTGATTGCTTGAACTGCAAAACATCTGTGCTATGTGACCTCTTCCTGTGATCCTGCAGGACCTTCCTACTGTGTGTTCCCAGCTTACCGTATCTCTCCCACTGCATTGTGTTTTTAGGAACTTTTCTCAGGTGGGTGTACGTGGTTGCCCAAGAGTAGGAGTGGTTGCCCCAGCCCAGTGCAGCAGCACCAGCTGCACAGGCAGTGTTTGATCAGAACGTTGGTGCCTGTTTGTACAGCAGATGGGAAACAAATTCCATCCTCTGCTGCCTGTGACTGACAGTGAATGGCTCAAGGAACGACTGATGCCTCTAGAGGAATACCATGTCCTTGGCTCCTGGTACTGAAATGTGCCTGTATTGATCAGGTATGAAGCTGCTTTGGGGGCAGAGGGAGGAACAGATCCTGGGTCCCTTCCTTTCCTGTGTGCACCTGGGGACTAATGACGTCTTGTGCTGTAAGCAGAACTAAGCAGAGGGGAAGTACTTAAGACACATCCAGTATTTTCAAGGCACTAGATTAGAGTTCCTGATAACTCCAGATCTAGTTTGGCAGCAGCTTCCAGAAAACTGCTTCAAAGAGGAAAAAAGAGAAGAACAAAATGCCACAACAAGACACAAAAACCCAAAACCACCCTAAAAAGTGTAACAGGAAG
Source organism: Corvus moneduloides (assembly GCF_009650955.1). NCBI lineage: Eukaryota > Metazoa > Chordata > Aves > Passeriformes > Corvidae > Corvus > Corvus moneduloides. The sequence goes on along the minus strand of NC_045485.1, from coordinate 10,937,942 downwards.
CATGAAAGCGCCTTTCCCACCCACCCTGCACAAAGGTGGGAGGAATTCCTAAGTCCTGTGCTATTTTCCCATAGTTAGGGAGAACACTGAGGAGCTCAAGCTGGAAGCAGTATGTTGGGGTAAAGCAGCACATGTACTGTGGGTTTGGTCTTGTCTGCCTCTGTCCTGTTTCCCCTCCCGCCCCTCCCTTTAGGATTAGGACTGCTGAAACCCCATAAAAGACAGAAGTAGATAAGCCTGGGGCACGATGTGCAGCAGCAACCACTCTACCCTCTTGCCTGAGAACAGGGAGAGGTGGAAGGAGGAGGTTTCCCTTTGTTGAAGGTAAGCTTACACACTGAAAGCCATGGCAGGTTCATGCTCTGGAGATATTTAGACATACTGCAGTTTTCCCATCTCAACAGCTATTTCCCAGATTATTTTACTCTTCCTTTAGCTGCTATCCAAGGTGTTCTAGCCTAAATACAGGCCTGATCTGACTGTGGCTTGGCTGTTCTTGGGATTTCTTGCATGCAGAAGCCTCTTCGGCAGGCAGGACGATGCAAGTAGTGATCCAGAAATAGTTAGCCATTCTAAGAGGTGGCATTTTATCTCCAAGCCTCTTCTTCCTTCCCTTTTTTACAGATTATTGCTTCAATGTATCAAAACTGTCAAGACATTGGCTAAATAGTGAAAACTTCCTAGCTGATTACTTTTTTCCCCCCAACAATGTTTCCCATAGTCTGTGCTATTCTACTCAGAAAAAAAAAAAAAAATCTTTATGCCTTCACTTTGTAGCTTGGCATGCTTAATTTACTGGAAGTATTGATGTTACTAACCATTCAGAAAGCTTTCCCACAGTTTTAATACTTCTTTGATAGGCAAAGGAGCAGCCCTTGTTCTGGGGCACTAAAACTACAGATGTTATTTGAAAGGGGAGAAAACGTCATTTTAAAACTTAATCAAACAGCAAAATTATTCCACCTTTAGTAACACTGGGTTCTAAGAGTGGTAATTTCCAATTTATGGCCAGCAGTACTGGCTACTTCTGCTGGACCAGAAGTGGGGGGAAAAGGGAGAAACTGGCTGGAGGGCAGCTCTGCTGGGAAGACTGAGCCCTGGTCAGCACTGTGCCCTGGCAGCCAGGGAAGGCAGCAGCATCACACAGTGCAGATAGAAGCATAGCTGGTGAATCAAGGGAAGGGATTATTTCCTTCGCTTCAAATTCCCAGAGGAGAGATTGTGCAGTCCCCATGGTTTTTTTAGGACCCAACTGGATATATGTTTGTTTCATTTAAACATACTACAATTCTAAAATGAGCTCTCTTTAGAATTTAAAGTCAGAACCGTATGTAGGCGTTTACTGATGACAGCATCAAGCTAAAGTGATATGCATCTTACCCTTGCACTGTTTCGTGCTACATCAGTCTCATCAATTGAAGTAAATTCAATGGGAGAAATTTATATGCAGAGAGAAAGGTTTTCTAAATTTTCTGATAAAATAAATGAAAAATACAAGGGTCTTAGTTTTGGCTGCAATTATGGGTAATCTCTACTTCAGAACACTCTGTTTCAACTGGATGAAAATTAAAAGCCTTAATTACTTCAACTTTTTTAAATGGTTTCAATTCTCAAAAGTTTTTCTGGCATCCTCTTCTGTTTTTAATATTGAATGAATTGGCACTTATCTGTGATGAGAAATTCTTATGACTCTATGTTTATCTCTGCCCCAGCAAGCAGCTGGTCATTTCCAATTTCTTCTGGAGTAAGTAGTTAACATGATTTGACAGCAATTATGGAGAGATGCCATAATTGCATATAGAGGATTTTCTAGAAAGAGTAGTTTTCACAGGTATTAGCAAAAAATAGCATCCTGAAAGTGGAAAGATAGGTAGAACTGGGAATGTGACGTGGACAAGATAGGAAGAAGTTCTACTTCTGTCCCATATGTGGAATTTGAAAAATGAGTACTGATAGGTGAGTGACCACAGTAGTGCTGTGTATGTCCATGGTAATGCTCAAGACATTTATGGTCATGTTATATAACTCACTTCCTCCTGTACTGTGTTAGTGCAAAGGTTTAGTGATACAGACCTGCAAAATATATTTTCTACCAAAAGCTCACTGTGCAGGTTACAGATTAATTAAGCCTTGAGTCTAAGAAATGGATGGGCAAAGGAACAGAGTAAGATGCTGTTTAGGATCCTATGCCCAATGTTGAGACCTTTGTACATTCCAGCTGTCAGTAACATTTGATACTGTTGTTGAAAGCTGTTGGTAGAATTCAACAGGAGGCCTGATTTTGAGCTGGTATAGGTCCTGCATGTCTATGACAGGATAAACAGAAAAAGGTATAGCAAGAAGCTACCAATTAGTTCAAATCAAGTAGGATTTCATTTTGTGTATCAGTTATTTGGTGAGAGGCATTTATGGATCTACCAAGCAATCTTTGTTAATGAAGTTTTATAGAAAAACATTCGTCTTAAGAACGACAGTGAAAAAGCAGTGATGGGAATTAGAGCTGTAAAGACAGCATGTCAGAGGGGGAACAGGGGTGCTTCATGCCCTACCAAAGGTGACTGTGTATTTCAGCAGCCTCTGCTCTCCCCTAGCAGCACTGATCTCTAACACACCTCTTTCAGAAGTAAGAGCATAAGCGATGTACAAGTTGTATTAGGTAGGCAGAGCAGAAGCTTCACAGCTCCTGAATGGGGAAGCACCGTTAGTAATGGAACAGGGCCAGAGGCTGTACAATACCAGCTGTATATCATATAGCTATTCGTCACTTTTATCTTCTCATATCCTTGTCATTTTTGCTACACACATTCTACGTTGCAATTACTGCCTCCATTCTTAGTTTCCTCTTTCTTGTCTCAGAGTTTATTTTTTGGTAGTCTTGCACTAAAACACATTCAACTGCTCCCTTCATACTAATGATTTAAAGGTTTTATCCTTCTGTGCTGAAGCAGACTATTTCTGACCAAATTCCAGTCCTGATGTGATAGCACTGATGTCCAGATGTTTCATACCTGTTAAGTCCAAAATAAGGCTTTTAATCATTCTTCCAAGAGATTTACTTTTTTGTTTGTTTGTTTGTTTAGATACAACCATTCTCTCTTTCACCCTGGCCTCAAAAATAGATTCTTGCATCCACACTAGATCTGAATGTGCTGATGCTTTGTGTTTAGCAGGTCCTCTCCTATCCACATACATCATTCAGTGGTTTTATCATATCCATTATGTAACTGGCACTTTTGTTTAAGTTTTCTTTTTTTTTGCTAGTAAAGACAACTTTGCTTATTCCTATTCAGGGGACAAATACACAGACTGCAGCTTTGCCTGTGTTAATTGTCTCTTTTTTCCATGTATATTTCTTAGGTCCCTTTCCTCCACCACGTTAAATATGAAGTTCTTGTCTTCCAGTGCTCCAAGAAGGAACTGTTGTTCCCTCTCCTGTTCTTCACCTCACACTTGAATGTATTCTCAGGTTGCCTCAGGCACTTTAAAAATCTTTAAAAAGCTTCTCTGTCACAATATTTGCCCCAGAAATCATCATGATAAATGACAATTGCTGCAGATGCTTATGGCTTCTTGTGATGGTTGGTGTTGTCTCATTATGCCTTTCATGATGGGTTGTTTTTTTGTAGTGCCTGACTTTGCCTCCTCTTGTGATTTAACGGTGAGAAAAAGCAGGGAGGTCTTCTTGTCCTTTCTATGCACAGCATCAAATAGAACATGGTTACAAGAAGAGTATCTCAGAACTGTTACCCAGCCTGGAAACAGAAGCAAAAAACTACCAGCTGCTAGAGATTTACTTTTTGATCTTATGTGAGAAAATAACTTAAAATATTAAATTTAATAGCAATAATTTTAGCTTTAAAATAATTCTCAAATGGAATTAGGCAATTCCAGGTAGTTAGTTGTCAATAAAAGCACTTATCAAAGATGATATGGCTTTTTCTGTTATTTCTTTTAGGAGGTCTACCTATTTGATTGCTAATCATAAAAATGCATCTCTTCACAACTGAATTAATGTGAAGATCAGAATAATATATGATATTATGTAATAATGTCTTTTACACTTCATGTTATCATAGAGTTTTAGAAGGTGTTAAGGTATCTAGACTATATTTGCTTTGTATTACACCTTATCAGCCAATCAGCTTTCCAAAGGGTGAATCTGCACCTCTCATTCAATTTTTATAGTAAAATTAATCTCAGTTCAATGTAATCTTCTTACTTGGCCAGGACCATTTATGGAATTTACTGAAAAATTCAAGTTAAGCACTCCTCCACAGAGCTTGCCTCATTTTTCATTTGTTGGACCTTTGTTTAAATGCCTGCCTTTCCCCTCCAGAGGCTCAGGGATTAGGTACTCTCCATTTGCTGACAGGCTGCATGCAGCATGGGGATGTGCTCTGCTGCTGCTTTTCTGAAGTGCGCTGTTTTCCAGAGACTGAGCTACAGCACCTCTGCATGGAGCTGAAGCTGCCAAATGGATGACACAGATTATTTCTGCAATATGCTTTTTGTTTTTGCAATAAGTAGTACTTAATATCTTGCCTTTTTGACTATGGAGAGTAGAAAAAAATCATGCGACAGTGGAAAGCCAGAAACCATTTGACCTATCCCTTGCTCTGCACACAATCAAAGACAGCACTTTGGTTTTCAAGTTCACAATTTATGTGTCTTTATTTAAAAATCTTCAGTAAACTTGCAAATATCAGTAACTCAGTTCATTTGATTTTTAAACGTGCCCTTTTTTTTTTTTTTTTCAGAATTGATTGCTGAGGAAAGGAGCAATTTTAAAGTGATCTTGAGAGTCTTCAGCAAAACAAAGCAGCCATCCTCCCAAAAGCCAAAGCTTCATTTCTAGAGCTACCACCTAATGCAAAAGTGCCTGATAGAGGTCACCTGTAACTCTTGCACACACCAGAAGTGTGTGCTAGATGGTGACATAACCTGACATGTATCTTTGAGATAGCATGCCAAGTTTTTATGACTTAGCAAAAATTACTACATTACTTAGCAAAAATAGAGACTTTAATATGAGTAACTCTGCTGTGGAGAATCCTGTGAGCATATTCCTTGAGGTTAACAGACACACAAGCACTTTAAATCAAAAAAAACCCCAAAAAGCAGTAAAGCTGAATATGGAATGTAGGTAAAGGATTCTGCATTTCCTATTTTGGATTATTGACTTGCTAAGCTGTGTAAGAGCATCAACTTCATAGCCATTTACAAACTAAGCAAGAATATGTTAAGAAAAAAATAAACAATTTGCTGTTGCTCTGTTTTGGTACTAGACAGTGGGATGGGATTAATAGTTGTCATTGCTGTATTAATACAAAAAGGTCTGGGGTGTAGCCATAGAGGTGAAAGTAAGCCATTTATTGTTTTTATTAGTGTAGATTTTTATGATTTTATAGTAGTTTCAGAAACATAAAATATTAATATATAATTTATTAACCCAGAACTAAAATTAAAGGAAGTAATTCCACCCATTAGTGTGTTTTATGATATCTGCCAGCCTGAAAAAAAAAACAGGTTGGCATATTAAAGTCACTCTCTAAGGCTTTTGATTTGAGATTTGATAAGTCCTCAATCGCTTTCTGTCTGATGATGTCAAAGACTGAATGATTTTAATACTAAGGCACAGATTAAGAACGTTTATATTTTGTGTTCCCAAGTCCCAAGAGACATTCAGGGCTCAAGTCATTTAGCCATGTTTGCATAACACCATTGCTGATGCAGTGAACACCTCCCAGACAGTCCCTATCCTCCTACACTTACCAAAATCAATTGAGAACCTTTATATTTGAATCAGTAATATATTTCACATCAGATATTTGTTTGTTTATTGTGACTTACGTGCATGTGACTTTGCACACTCTGGCAGTTCTTTCTGAAGATTTGTACAGTATAAGGAAAAGCCCATGCAATTTTTGGCCTATTCCCTATAAAATCTGTACAGGCCCACATAAGCTAAATGTACTACATCATTCCTCAGAACTCAATTAACTGTTAGTGGGTGATAACTGCAAGAAGAAAATATATGTGCAGTGATTATACAAGGAGAAATGGTGAAGATTCAACTTTTACTGCCATGATATGTCCATGAGAGCTACAGCACATTAGTCTTAATAAATAGTGACAACAAAATGTTCAGCTCATCTAAAAGCATGTTAAAAATTGCTTAATCTCAGTGTAGAATCACCTACGAAGTAAAAATGCTATATTAATTATTTTATTAGCATGTAGCTCCTTAATCTGTGAGGAAAAAAAGTAAAATTAGATCCAGTGGCTGACTGCTAAAACTAGAATAATTCAGACTACAATTACGACTCCTGAGAAAAATATACCTCAAGTCTTCATCACTCGTGGTCTTCAAAAAAGACTAGATACTGTAATTGGTGCATACTTCTAGTCTGAACATAAAATAAATGAGAAGTTCTTTATGTGGGAGGCCACATGAAAATTGGCCCAGAACTGTCTTACAATATCCCCCTTTTGTTTTGAAAAGGTTTTAAGAAACAGTGGATATGGTTTATAACAGGCTGTCACTAACTCTGACTGTGGACTGTTTGGAATGCCAGCATACATCCACTGCCTCTGCAAACACCACTGACACCTTGAATCTGTCGAGTCTACTTTTCCCTAAATTTGGGTTGATGACCACATAGTGTACAGTGGCCCTCTTTTTCATGACAATGAAGTTATTCTGGCTTCATTGTTTTCCCATGAACATATAATATTTATTCCTAATTTTTACAGAAATTAGACCCTGGTTGTTTTCTCTAGCAAGGTTCAGCACTGTGTAAATCAGTAGTTCAAAGCTTTAGGATGAGTTTTATACTTACCACAGCCTCTCTGTAGCTGTTGGGCAAGAATCCAACTTGTTGGTTAGGTCTTTAAATTGTTTGGCATCTGGGCTGGAGCTTGAACTGTAAAACTGGGATAAATCACTTCCCCATCTCAGGAAAGGGGTGAGGAGGTGGTGAGTCATGATCAGCACTCAATTAACTGGGACTCTGAAGATCCAGCCTATAAAGGAGCCAAGATATTTTGTGGATCCACATTTATTAAAACGGGTGCATACATCACTTAATAAGAGCAAGTGCCAGGTGCTGCACCTGGGTCCGGGCAAACCCCAGCAACAGTCCAGGCTGGGGGATGAAGAGATTGAGAGCAGCCTTGATGAGAAGGACTTTGGGGTGCTGGTGGGTGAGAGGCCAGACATGGCCCAGCCCTGCGCACTGGCAGCCCAGAAAGCCAAATGTGTCCTGGGATGCATCCAAAGCACTGTAGGCAGCAGGGGAGGGAGCAGATTCTGCCCCTCTGCTCTGGTGAGACCTCACCTGCAGAGCTGCCTCCAACTCTGGGGTCCCAGCACAGGAAGGACAAGTCCAAAGGAGGCCACCAACTTCTGTTACAAGGAAAGGCTGAGAGAATTTGGTTTGTTCAGACTGGAAAAGAGAAAGCTTTGGTGTGACCTAATTGTGACCTTCCAGTACCTGAAGGGAGCTCAAAATAAAGGTTGAGAGGGATTTTTTACAAGGGCATGTCTTGACAGGACAAGGGGCAATGGATTCAAAGTAAAAGAGAGCAGGTTTAGATTAGATATTAGGCAGAAATTCTTCTCTGTGAGGGTGGTGAGGCACAGGAACAGGTTGCCCAGAGAAGCTGTGGCTGCCCCATCCCTGGAAGTGTTCAAGGCCAGGCTGGATGGGGCTCTGAGCAACCTGGGCTAATGAAAGGTGTCCCTGCCCATGGCAGGGGCTGGGACTCAATGATCTTTAAGGTCCCTTCCCACTCAAACCATTTTGTGATTCTATGATCTCTTTTTGAAATAAATGCTACAGGAAAGAATGAAATTGAAAAGACAAGTCCAGACAGAGCTATGGTCTACTAATTATAAAGACATGTAAAAGAACAGATAGAAAAAAAGTGATGTTTAATTGTGAGTTTCAGCTCTAGTGAGGTTGGTATTATGGAACAATAATAAATTGAAAAATTTGAAATGAATACCTCAAAAAGAAGGTTTGAAAGAATAATTGCATGAAGGAAAAAAATGCAACATATAAATTCAGTTTTGTATTTGCTGTGAAATTTTGTGCTGAAATTAAAGCAATAAAAGCAGTTATTTATTTGGGGTATTTTTTACTGCTGGCTTCCCCTTGAGAATCTCAGGTACTGCTCTTTTGTGTCTACAAACCAAACCAAAGCATAACCTTTTTGTTTACTGCTCAGGAAGAATAATAAAAGAAGCATTAAGTGTTAAAAGCTGTAAGTAAATTATCTTATGATTTTTTTTTTTGGAGGAGGGAACAAGGAGGTAGGGTCAGGTGTCTATTGGCATTTTATTTTTCTTTCTCCTCTGTACAGCTTCTAATGTGTAAGGTTTCCAGTCAACCAGAACATAGACGTCATGTCCTCTGCCATACACACCTTGAAATTCATAGAAATAAAAAGTCATTTAATTACTGGATATAAAAATACCTCTTCTTCAGATATATTGCTTCCTTGAAGTTCTTGCAGTCACATACTTGTTCTGATTGCTGGCATATTAAGCATAACACTTGAATTACTGAAACATCTCTGTAAATTCTAGGATGAAGATTTAAGGTAATTCTGACATTAATTAATTCTGATCCTGCGCTTTGCACTTGCTCTGTTGCTTTAACTAAAAATTACTGTCTGTATGAATGATACCTTATGAATTATGTTCTTTATCTCTACTGAAATTGTAGTTACATTAGGTCATTATTTGAAAGTCTAAGTCACAGTTTAAGAATAGAGCAGAAGACTGTAAATGGCAAACCCTATATATTAATTACTTTATTGTATCTACATCATAGGATTTAAAGACCTTAGGCTGCACATGTGGTAGTTGTAACATCTGTTTTGTGAGAGACTTTTTGAAGAAATTAATTCAAACCTGATATAAATATGCAGAATTTTACCCCATGTAGTTTGCTTAGAGGTAGGTCCAGATCAGTTTTTTCCTATAATAAATTTCTTATTTTATGAAGTACAGTAATATTTTTTGTGGTGTTACACAACATAGTGATAAAAAAACCACCATAAGAGTATAAAAAGCACATCTTTGCTGAAAAGTGTCTATGTTCAAATGATGAGTACAGCTTTTTGGTGAAAGGTGCGATAGCTGTTGAGAAAATCTTTGTTAACCTTTAGAGAAAGATCTTAGATATCTGAGAGTCATTTTGTTAGTGAAATATCTATACTGTGTATATTTTATCTCATTGTTCTAAAAATATATAAAACCCACACAGGCTGATAAAAGTTGATGTGAACCAAACAAACAGGTGAAGATGTGGGAAGTGCTGCCACTCCTCAACTGCCTGCCACTGATAAAACAGGCATCATGAATTTTCACAGCACAGTGGCTTTGTGCTCCCTGATAGAAGAGTTTAACTTCTGCTCTATGGCTTTTGTCTTAAAGCATGATTTATGACTCCCAAGAATTTATGATTCCCACGATGAAGACTGTTTCTCTACCTGGGCTGGCAACTCTCTCCTGGTATTACTTGTATCAACACTTTCTTTCTACTGCAGCTCCCCTACCCATCAGACATTAAATAACAACAAACACTGTCACTGCCAACAGTGGCACACATATCAACACGATTATCACCATTTTAGCAAACAAAAAGAAGAAGACATGCAAGCTTCAAACAGCTTAATAAAGGGGAACAAGTTAAATATAAATGCAAGAGCTGGGTAGAAAAGCAGACAAATCCCCACACATTGTCAATGTACCCCAGTCTGTGCCAAGAGAGAAGTAAAATAAGAATTATTCAGGTAAACACAAAAATAAAGCAGTATTTCCCCCTCACCCACCTACAACACTAAATAATGTACTTTAAAAAATTCTGTCTCTGTTCAGAGCCTTAAACTACCTTTCTCCTATGGTTAGAAACTGCCCTCACAAACCCATGAAGGTGAGACCAAGTAAGTGCCAATGTGAAACACCTGAGCATGTTCCTTCCAAAGTGAGTATTCTTACTGAATTCTGTGGACTACTTATGTCTTTAAATGTGTACTCCAATATTTTGATAAATTGAAGTGTGGGTCATCCAAAGTTATATTAATAGTTTCTATTCTAGTAAACACTATGTGCTTGGAAAAATAAAGTTAAAACATGCAGCAAACATTTTAAATAAATGCATTTAAAGCTGTATGAAGCACAAGGTTAAACACTAATAATTTCTGTGATTCCAGCAATGATTTTCAAGGGGATGTAGCTTTAATTTTGCCGCTATCAGTATGGGATTGGGAGGAGAATGGACATTTTTTTGAAATTTGACTTCAGTTGCATGAGTGGGGCCCTTCTGAAATTTCCCATGTGACATTAAGATCTCAGTCCTTGTGTAATTCGGAACTGAAACTCCTGAGATGCTGTAAAGCATGCACAAGCTTAGGGAGGCTTGAGGAAAACATCAGTTCATCACTGCAGCCTGACCCAAAACAAGCAACAAAAGAATAACAGTCCAGACACTGTTCAGAAAAGGCTCAACAGAGTAACTTTCTCATCTAAATTAACTCCTATGCTAGTAAAGAAAAATGCAAGTAATATTTAGTGGTTTTAAAGGAATTCATCAATATTTAGAAAAAATATCATTGTTGTCATAGGAGACATTTAAAGCACATCCTTTTAGCAAATAAGAGAGGTTTTTGTTCCTTACTAAATATTTAATCAGAACAGATAAAAAAATCTCTGCAAAATCTCCTTCAAGCCACTAGAGGATGAGCACTTCTCCATCAAAATAAATAGTTAAGCTGTAATGTAGCTTATCTAAGTTACACTAATAAGCTATTAGACTGGTAATACAATTCAAATCCTAGCAAGTGTAAATGAGGGAGACATCTTGAATCCTTATTGAATACTAAGATTAGGAATTTGTTATAGAAAGCTGACTATAAAATTATTGAAACTATGCATATTGGAACATTAATATGCATAAAAAGAAACAGCATTTCAAAAAATCACTAGCTAATTAGGCAAGCTTAATATTTTCTGTTGTAAGGTTAAATATTTCCATATAAAATAATGCAAACATTGCTTATATATTCTGTAAAAAGCTAAGAAAATTGTGATGTAGGGATGTACAATCTGACTCGGAGCACTGTGGTATGTCCTGCTTGGTTGGCTGCATTAGTTGGCTAGCTTACTTTTCAAGTTGTTCTTTTCTGCAAATACCAGGCTACTCCACCAACAGAATTCATTGTCTAGTGTAGCTGTCAGTCCTGAAACCATATTTTACAGTGCTTATCTAAAATGTCTTACTCCTAAAAAACCTCAGCTATAGACCAGAATTATTGAACCCTTTGGAGGTACAGGAACAATTGGAAAATAGGGTCACTACATAACTGACTGTTAGCCATCCTCTTTGTTAGGAAGAGCAGTCAGCGGCTCAACACAATTAGCATGAGCCAGGAGCCGAGCTTGAGCAGAAAGATGCGTCAGGTTAGAGAGAACATTTTTTCAGATTGTCTGGTTTTGATGATTTGTTATATAAAATTTTTAGAGAACTGGCTAAAGCTTGTTATTAACAAGTATCTTCGACAGCCTGTGTGGAAGGGTGAAGTCCTACGAGACTGGAAAAGGACAAACCTTATTGAGAAGGAGGACAGAGAGAATTACAGGCCTGCTGCTTTAACAGCAAATCCCAGAGCAGCTCACCTGGGATATAGACAAGTTATTTCAGAGCACTTGGAGGATAACAGGGAGACAAGTAGCCTCTGTGGACTTACCAAGAACAAATCCTGTCAAATGTAAATGGAGCCGGTTCGAGCGAAGCGGTCACTACAGCGCCCGGGCCGCAGCCGGCGCGGAGGCAGCAGAGGGAGCCGGAGCGGCACCGAACGCGCTGCGAGGAGGGGAACAGGGCTGGGGGGGATGGAGGAGCAGAGACAGAATGCGGGGACGGAATATCGTGGTCAAGCTGCTAGAGACCCTGACGAATTTTCAGTTCAATTAGCATCACAAGTTATTTCTGCTCCCGACAGAGCTGTCGGCCATACGTGAAGTGTGAAAGCTTAGGAAAATTGTAGCCAGGAATACTCCTGTACCCTGCGAGAGGGATGTGAGAAGTCGTTAGTTACAAGAAATTAAAATACTTCACTTTTGAAGAAGCAAATGAATAGAAGGTCAAAGAACAGGGGTTATCTTCCTGCTCTCTGTTAGCTGACTTACAGCTCTCGTATCTTAGTTCTAGTTAAAAGGTAGTAAAAAAATCCCCAGAAAACTGGAAAAACATAAATCGATTTTTTAAAATCTGCCGTAGATAACCTCAATGAAGAAAACACACAGGTTCTTTGCAGTATGAGAAATAATAGGATTAATGTTTATGCTTTTCATCTGACCCTGCTTCGGTCTCAATAGGATTTAAAAGTAATTATTAGAGAATTAAGCTTGTGCAACAGTAAATAAGCAGCAAACGGTGAGTTGATCCTACGAAGGTGTCCCTTCCCTTAGGTATCTGCCTAAGCCAGGGCAGCGCTCGGTCCCGCAGGGCGCCTCTGCATCGTCACTGCCTGGGCAGCCCTGGAATGCCCGTCCAGCAGCTCAGTAACGCACTGCTCCCCTTTTAAACCAGCGGGTCGGGGGCGCAGCGCCGGTCCCCGTGCACCGGCAGCTCGGTGCAGCCCGGCCGCCGCCGCCCCGCCCGGAAAGGTGGGGCTGGTGCGCAGCACGGTCCGCTCCGCCCGGGCTCAGCCTGACCCGGCGGGACGGGGCAGGGGCACGGGGAGCCGCAGCCGCAGCCGCAGCCGCAGCCCCGACCCCGCCGTCCCGGCCCGGCCCGGCCCGTTCCCACCCCGCCCCTCAGCCCGTTCCCACCCCGCCCCTCAGCCCGTCCCCCTGGGCCCGTGCGCTGCGGGCGGGCGGCGCCCCCTGGCGGCCACGCGGCGGCGGCTCCGCCCCTCCCCGGCCCCGCCCGCCCGTTGCCCGGGGAACGCGGGCCGGGAGCAGCAGGGTGGCCGCTGCCTCCATCGCTCCATCCCTCCTTCCTTCCCTCCCTGCCGGCGCCAGCAGCGGAGCGGCGCCTGCACCCGCACGCCCCGCCGCCATGCCCCGAGCCGTCCCGCTCCTGCTGCTGCTGCTGCTCGCCCTGGCCCAGCGCCGCGCCTGCCTTCCCGCGCCGGCCAGCGCCGCGCCCCCCGGCCGGGACCCCTGCCTCAGCCAGCCCTGCCGCAACAACGGCACCTGCTCGCCGCTGCCGCCGCCCCGCCGCCTCCAGCTGATCCTGCCCCAGCCCCCGGCTGGCTACAGCTGCACCTGCCCCCCGGGAGTCACCGGCGACTCCTGCCAGGTAATGGACGCGCCTCAGCGTCGCCCGCCCGCCGCGCGTCCTTGTGCCTGACCCTGCCCTTGGGTGTCCCCGCGCTCTGCGGGGACAGAGCGAACATCCCCCCCCCCGCTCCCGCCGCGCCCCTGCCCCGTCCGCGGGCGGCTCTGCCCGCTCTGCCCCGCTCCGCATCCCGCCCTTCCCGCTGCTTTGCGCCGGCCCTGCCGCCCCGGCCGGTCCCGGTTCCTGGCGGGCTGTGTCGCGTCCTCCCCGCCCAGTGCGGCCGCTGGTTCCGCGCGGGGCCGCCGCCGGCTCCGTTCCCGGCCGCCGCGAGCACCCGGGGCTGCGGTGGCCCCGGCGCTTCCCGGGCTTCCCGAGGGGCTGCTGGCCCTGCGGGCTGCGACCCGCGCCGCGGGCTGGCTCCCGAGCCGGGAGCCGCTACTCCAGGCGTCAGACGGAGCGGCGGCGGGCTAGGGGCTCGGTCGGGGTGAAGGAGGATGGGGCTGAGCTCAGCCGGTGCCTCCCAGGTTAATGTCAGTACTTCAGCCCCCCCCGCTGCCCAGACCTTGCAGGTTATTTAGCACTGACTTACTGGAAGGTGAAAAGGATGGTCCTTGGAAGCGGATGCTCTATTGTATTGAATGCTAATCCTCAAATCGTGTCTCCAGTGGTCATTTTCATAGGCTAGGAATGCTCGCTCTCACGTTTCGGGTGCCTTTTGAATTCTAAAAGATCGGAGCGCTTGGAGTAGGGATAATGATCTAAAATACAGAGAGCCAGTAAGCAGTATCTCTCTAATGTGCTTGGTCATATTGGGACCTAATGTGATAACATAATTGAATTCAATTATTGTAACGTGAAATAGTAATAGTAACGTGAAATAGTAAGAGGGGGTTTTTTTTGTCTCTAACACTAAGGATGGCAATCTTTGTTATCATGTTAAGAAATTCACAAACACTCAATTTTCTCTATCTCCAGATAAGGAAAAGCAGGTGCAGGTACACAGAGGTTTGTTTCCTGCATGTGTATATGCCTGGGTACTTTCTGTGACAGTGGTTTACAAAAGGCTCTGTGGATTGACGACCATTGCTTTGTCAGTGCTCTTGCTTGTAAGTGCTTTTGACATAGAAGCAAATGACTTCAAGTAATTTCAGTCTGTTTTTTAGGCTTTATTTTCTCGTTCCTTTGTCATGTAGTATCTGAACTATACTGCTGAATAGATGAAAGGGATAATACGTTTACTGAAGACTTAATATGTAGTCGAGTGTAAGAGTCATTGTAAAGTAGGAGCGCTATGCACAGAATTCTCTGCTTGCCGTCAAATGCCTCAGCTGGTTCAATGTAACAATGAAAGTGAAAATATTTACACTAATGAGATTCTGTAAAATCAGAGAGATGAAAGTGGATTAAATAGATTTCTCTTTGTCTAATTTTAGATCTTGTCTTAGGAGTTTACTATGTTTCTATCTCTACAAAGAGAGAAAGAGAGCGCTGTGTGTTTGCTTCTGCACGTTGCTGTTAGACTTAAGTGTCTGCGATCCATGACTGAAAGATTAATGACCCTTTTGAAGACCTAGTAAAATGTAACACTTGCTGCCATCACACCTTCTGTGAAGTGTTGTGCCTGGGGATCTGGGTTTAATTGTTTTTGTAATAAAAGACATAGGCAATGTTTTCATAGCTGTTATGCATTTTATTACCTAGTAACAGGAGGCTTATGGTGTTACACATTTTGTTTATTTTTATAAAATACTGAGTAATGACCCTTGCAAGGAATACGGATAATGAAATGAGTGCCAGTTCTAGCTATCATGTCAGCAGTTAAAGTGTGGACACAAGGTAGTTCTGAAAAGTTTTTATGGTTTTGAAATGTAACTTTAACTGGAGACCAGGCAGGGTTTTTTAAAGGTGTAATATAAACACAGTACACCCATCTTTGAGGTTTTGCTTATTTTATTAAAATAGGGAATAAATATATGTTGTACAAATGCATTCCTTCCTCTGTTGCTCTTGTCATTCAGATACCTCAGAGCTTAAACAGATGCCTAATGGCTTAAACTTCTACAAAGAAAGATCATGTTTTCTAACTCAGTGACAATAAATAACTGTAATGATTTAAAAATAACTGTAGGGATTTTTTTCATGTACCTTTACAGGTTATGAGAAAGCCTGATTTAGCCAATAGCTATCACTGGGGTATATCTAAATACTGGTTTTTGTCTTAATGCTGAAGTTGTTACTGAACAGTTGGATTATAGAGGGAAATGCCAAGAGGGGAAGAAAGGATAGGAATTATTGTCTTTAAATACTCAGATCATGGAAAGTAAATTTGGATTTTTGGAATTTATGGTGGAGCTGGAGTTCTTTGGGAACTCCCACTTCCCTAAAAAGATAGAATTACTTTCATGTTGCTTCTGGTAGTAAAGACAACATTTCAATGATTCTGCTCAGATGTGTCGAGATTTTAGAATGAAGACAAAATGTTGTCAATGTGCCTGTGAGTCAGCTGGGCATGGTGAAGTTGATAATGTAGAAAGATTGCTGAGAGTCAAACCTGGAGATTGCACATCAATTTTACCCCTGAAGATTTTACTGTAACTCGTGTTGATGGCATCTGTGGATGCTGGTGCTGACATGGGAAAAGAATAAAACTGACATCACATACACACGGGATACTTCTAAAAGTCCAGAGCTTTCCTATCACCAAGTGGCGTATTTTACTTAGGCAAACCAATTCCATGATTTCATGTTATAATTGCTTTAGTATCTCATTATTTATTTAACCACAGAAATTACAGGTCCTTCTAGTACATCCATCCTATGAATTATGCATTTGTATATATCTCACATTTTTTATAGTTTGAATATACTTTGCTTTGCAAAGTTCAGGCTTGTTTTGTTACGGATTGTCTGGTCCCCCATTGTGGGACATTGCTCTAATTTACCTCCATTTTTTTTCATGGTTGTGAATTTTTTCCCTCTTCTCTTGACAGAGATTGTACAAACATTACCAATTTATTTAATTGTACAAAATTATAGTGAATTCCACTGTCTTTTTTCTGTGGGAATTTGAAATTGGCCATTTCTCAGGTTTACACTGAGAGAATTTGATGAAATAAAGTCAAATGACGAGATAGTAATGGTCCATTAACTTCATAATCCCTACATTTTTTATTTGTTTTACTTTTAAAAGCAATTTTCATTTCTAATGACTAAAGTAATGACTACTCTGTTATTTTTAATGATGTGTAGAATCCAATAAAATAGTTTTTCTTTACCAGGAAAGTTATATGCAAAAATTAATTCGTGTTAGTGCCTCATGAAATAATTTTAGAGACATAAGGTACAAAATAACTAGTTGGGAAATGAAAAAACTTCATGATCAACTTGGTAATTTGCTTAAAGATACAGAATTGGAATTTAGCTAATTGCATTGAATTGCATGATGTTTATTTGATCCCATGCTAGTGCTGATTTCATTAAAAGGCTATCACATGAAGAAATACTAAATTATTAATGTATTTTAAAATACTGTCATACATGCTTTGTTTTAGTTGCTTGTTTTGCTTTTTTTAAAATTTTTTTCCCTCTCTTTTGGTTGATAATTTTCTCTTGTTCTTTTACTTTGCTGCTTTTTTCGTATGTTTTTAGTTATTTTATAGGTTGTGTCAGTGATCAAAACTAGAAAACAAATAGTGTCCAAGCATACTGAAGCAGCACTCTGACTTTGCAGCAGTTCTCTTCTATCCAGTCTGATTAGTGATGACTGAGTGTTCCACTTCTGAGCATGATGTGGTAGCCACTGGTGCAATGCATTTTTGAGTTAGTGTTCCAGTTATTATTTTAGTAGCAAAGAGATCTCTTTGGTCTTGGGGAGGATTTGTTGTGTTTACTCTAATTATTGTATTTCCACACCTAGAACAGAAAATATTTTTTAGATGTAATTGTGGACATCTTGTTTAAAATGGAATTCTAGAAGGATGTAGCCTGAATTTAAAAAAGTTAAGGAAGGAACTGATATTATAAAAACTGGATGGTAGATTAAATTTTTGTTCTTAGAATTATTTTCATAATTTTCAAAGTTATTTTTTATTTGCCCTCCTGAATTTTTGCCTGATTGTTCTTCATTCCCTCCCTGTACCTTTAAATGCCAGCTGAATTTATTCTTGTCTTTGATCATAGTATTTGAACGTTTGTAGACTTTACTGCAGTGATTTCAGGGGGTTTTTGTCCTTTAACCCCTGCTTTTGTATTTTCATCTTGTGTTGGGTTTTCGCTTCTTTTTTCTTTGAATTTATTTTTGGTCTCAATAGACTTCTAGTAATGTGGTGGTTAATGCTGAATGCAGAAATCCAGAGTTAGCAAACAGCTGCAGGAAGAAGGATTGCTGTTTCTTGACTCACTGGTCTAATACTTCAGCGTGAGCAGTATGAATTTCATTGGCCAGGTTCTTTCAGGTTGCACTGGACAATGCTGTGTAAAAGGACATCCTTTAATCTAAACTGCTAAATCACCTTGGTGTCAGTATCCTGATTAATTCCTCACATGATTCTGTTTTCTATTAAGTGCTGACATCCCTTCTGAAAGGTCTATCCTTAAATTCATAATGAATTCTCTAGTACATTTAAAATGCTATTTTTCCCATTTCATTAATGAGGGATATATACTTAGATTATGTGGCTATTGTGATTTGACCATTCTGTTTGCTCTTTTACCTTTAATAACAGTAACATGTAGAGTTAGCAGATGCCCTTGAATTTTCTTTTATTTAGATGTAGTTTAGCCTCAGTTTTGAGATACCATGTTGTTTCCTGCTGACTAGCTCTGCTCACTCTTGCAGTACTTTCAAGATGCAGAATTTAAATATTTGCACTGATGAATATCCTATGTGTGAGAAGAGGCTGTGAGGGTTCAGTTTGTTTTCTTTGGAGGTGACTAAGGGGGATCCAAGTGCCATTCTCAGCCACCTAATGGGTGGTCATAGAGAACATGGAGCAGAATTTTTCCCAGATGTGATCAGTGAAAGGAGGAGAGGGGACACACACGTTATAGTGGCGAAGTCTCAGTTAAAGCTAAGGAAAAAATTCCTTGCAATGATGGTGGTCAAACCCTGGAATAGGCATTTAGAACAGTTGTAGGACCTTCATCCTTGTAGATTCTGGGCTTGAGTGGCCAAAACCCCAAGCATTTTGGCCTGAGCAGGGGTAGGAGCAGAGAACTCCCTCAGGTTCCTTCCAGTCTAAACCATTCTGTATATACACACCCCTGTATTATTTTTCCCCCATTAGAGTTTGCATTTGCCTTTTACTCGTCCTGATCTTGCCTTCCCTTTGCTGGGCATTTGAATTATTTCCCTGTTGTTATATATGTCTGTTTTCTGTCAAGTCTAGACTATACCTGGATGCTGACAAACTTTGTGCTGTGCAAGCAGGACTCCCAAGATGGCAATATTACTGTTAGATATCTGAAAAATATTTTGTATGAATTTCAGGACACTGAGTTTGTATCTCCTTTAGTCACAAATGACTATATTCACATTTCAGTCATTGTTGAGGTTTTTTTCAATTTACAATTGTGTGTCACATGGAACTTACTGGTATAACTTGTTTTCTGTGAGTTCTTGTGGTCCAAGTGCAGTGTTGTTCAGGTACCTCATGAACTCTGATCTCCAGGGGAGCTGATGAAGTTCTGCATTGTGGCAATGTGTGGTTTCAAATAGCACAGAATAAATTAATGTGAAAACAAGTTTCTCCACCCAATTTATTTTAGCTGTTATAACATCTGTTTCCTCTTAGTGTAGTAGAAATGTATTTCTAGTCAAAAATTTAAGCTTTTCAAATTAGCATCTTGCCTGGAAGCATATCATGTGAAAATACGTGAGGAAGAGACTATTCAGCAGTTTTCTAAGCAGTGAATAAAGAATCGTGCTGTGATTTTTGCCATGGGATCTAGAAAAATTTGTTGTAAATATCTGTAGAATAAAACTGGAATAATGTAATAACCCAAACTGTCTCAGTTATATAAGAGGTTGTTGTTTGGGTATCATTTACACACTGACCTTTGTGAATCTTTGTATCGTCTTTTCCAGTATCTAAAAATGCTCTCTTTAAATTTGTTAAAAGTTGTTCTTTTTAAAGGCTAGTCAGGTCATTACATAGTGCAAACTATTTGGTTCTGAAAAATTCTGATATATAAATGAAAGTTTCCTGTGATGGTTTTCAGTAATTTTTTGTGATTAACGATTGCAAAAAGCTGGATCAGGTGTAAAGTAACTGAGTGATAGTAGAAGATGTGCTATGCTAAGATGCTTCAGCTTTTCATACGATGTATTTTATTTCAGTTTATGCTCTTCGATCCAAGAGAATCACTTTGCAATGATATCTGCTTAAAAACCATCACCATTTTACTTTCCTTTGAAATAATCTAACTTGATGTTGTCACGTGTATATTATGTAGCTCTGGAAATGATCTTTAGTGGAGCAGGTTCCCAATGCAAGTGGAGTTGTATGACTTGGTTCAGTGTTACTGGAGGTAGGATTGCTGCCCTCCTTTTGGGGGCTCTCAGAATCTTGTACATGTTGCCCTTCTGAGAAGCACTTGTTTGAGATCAGTAATTTCGTAAGTGGCATTTAGCAGTATCTCACTTGATCATAGGGTCCTGAGTCTAGAAATCCTACAAGATGATGAATTAAAATTAAAATTCTGTTTTAATAGGCAGATATGGGTCTGCTGAAAACAGTGTCGGCTTGACCATGAACACAGGTTGGTTTTTGGTTTTGCAGGTGCTTTTGGCGCTCTCACAGCTCACTCTGTTCTTGTTAAATATCAAACCCCTGTGATATTTTGTGCTACATTTGTGCTCCAATTAATCCCGCAGTTTAATTGCATGGAAAAAATAACTTTGCTAGCTTTCATTTTCTGTCTTTCAATTTAATTGCATTCCCCTGTTGTATGTTTTCCCGTTTATAAATGAGTTATTCCACTCTTCCCTCTGTGTGTGTATAGTGAATATTTTTCTTTTTGCAATGTTGTTTCTGAACTGAATAAATTCAGTTAATGATATTCCTGTTGTTTGTTGGTTAATCTAAATATAAAGTTTTTGTACAATGCTAAATCCTGGTTTTATGTATGCTGAGAGGTTACCTGTTCTCTTGACAACTGCATTAGAGGGAAAGCTTCAATAATATTAATAATTTTTTTAATATACTCTTGGTTGATGTGGTAAGCTGAGCTCAGCCATGTGCCTACTGGTATGGTGATCCCCAAATGAAAGGATCCAAATTTCCAGTGCACCTGTATCATTTCAAAAGCGCTTTTTTTGGCAAAAGTAGGGATAACTGCATTAAAATGTCTTAGTGGCATTTAAGTCAAAATCCGAAAGTAAAAGCAGCTTAGTATGTGCATTTGACACCGTAGAGCATTGTTTATTAAAAGTCTTGAATTGGCTATTAAGGAAAAAAGGTAGTCTTATTCAAGTTTTTGTTTCTGTATAGTTTTCCCAATTTCTATGTTACTGGAATAAAGTAAACTCCAAAATAAATGTCCTCTGGAGTGAAGCTTGTCATTTGTCAATATGAATTCACAAAACATAAACTGTAATTGTATTATTAGGAAGAAGATCTAAAACTGTGATTCAGTTGTAATTTTCCAAAAAATTTGTAAGAAGGGAAAGGCTCATCAAAATAAACATTGAAAAAGTAATGTTTTCTTGATAAGAGAACTTCTTCTTTTTTCCATTGGCTGTGTCTAATCTCTTACAAAGACGCACTCGTGTACTCAAAAGCTCATTTGTGTGCTGCATATGGAGCCTATTTGAGTTCAGCAGTACATATCACTGCCCTATATTATTTTTCAAGTTCACCTTGATTTGCTTTACAATACAGGCTGTGACAATTACAATGTATTTTTAGTATTATAGTCTGGTGTAAACCTGAAAATGTAGCTGTAAATTTTATAGAAAGGTCTGGAAGTGATACATAGTGAGTAGGAATGGGAATATCAGGATTTGGTGCTTGCAATTCTCACTGCCTTGCTGAGTCACACTGGGCAAAAACTCATAGAACCTTTTACTTACATTTCTTCCCTATAAATTCAGTTAATCTTGGGTGTTCAAAAGGTTAATTTGTGAATACATATGAGGGCTCTAAAAATGCTGAGTGAGAAGCATTTTGTAAGAAAGCATAGTATTGAAATGCCAGATTCTGAATTACACATTAGTGATCCTATCAGGATATATTTAAATTGTAATGAAAAAAACCTTCTTGTTAAAGAAAAAAATTAACCACTTGGACTATTTTTATGTCTGGCAAATATTCAGTCTAGCAGTTTACAGATTAATTTAGTTTCATAATGTTCTTTCCCACTGGAAACAGGGCAATATATCAATGACCAGTATTTCAAAGACTTCTGTAGCAATGGTGTTTGTGAACAAGGTGCTCTTGAATAAGGTAAGAACTGAATTCAAATTGACTGTGAAAGTAGGGTTGTTTTACTGAGATAAGGTCACTGAATGTTAATGATTTTGAGAACTTTGTTGTACCTTATGTATTAGTTGCAACAGCACCTGTATTGTCAGTTTGAGAAGACTTTGGGGTAGCTGTAAGAACAATAGCTGTAAAAAAAGTTACAAGATATGGTTCCTTTTCTTTCCAACAAGCCTCTCTTTGAGCCTAGGTAGCCCTTATCTGGTCCTTTGTGCTGGATCTAATAAAGCTGAAGCTTGTTGGCAAGTGTACAAGAGAAGGAATAACTTCAGTCAACCATGCATATTCTGAATAAACTCTGATTCTTTGGGATGAAGACCCATATGTTTTGGTGAGTGTATGTGGTATAATCTTCACTGAGCCTGAGTGTTCAACATGCAATTTAAAGATGTGCAGATAATGTCACAAGAGAGCAGAAGCTGTTCTAGAATGTTGTTCCCTTCTATGAACAAATAGTACTTGGTTCCCTGAAATCAAGTTGAGGTAACTTTATTTACAAGATAGAGAAGGCAGAAATAGGTATCAGCCCGAGAAAGATTAGTAAATATGGAAAGATTTGAATAATCTGGGATGGACTACTTGTTCACTTTCATACAGAGGCAAACAGGAAGAGTCTGAAGGTAATCTTGAGACAAAGACAATCCTTGAAAAAACCAACATCAATGAGACAGTTAAATTCTTCTGGGCATCAGCTATTAATCAAATCACGTGGCTAAGGAAAATAAACGGACAATTTTTTGTAATTTTCCAGACTTGGTACATTGCTGTGATCTGCCTTTGAAATATATATTAGTTGTGTTTGTCCATAAGGACAGTAACTATCTCCAAGAACCACATGACAATTCTTAGGTTTCTTATTCAGCCTTGATGATTTGTGCTTTGAATTCAGCAAGCCTGTAAAAATTCATGCAAATTTCATTTTTATCTTTCCTTTAAAGGTGATGCATGGTTTCTTCTGCTGAAGAAATTAAGAAAATTGTTAAATACCTTTATCAAAATCAAGTTAGTGAACGAATTTCTGCAATGGCTAACCAAAACACATTTTTCAGGTTTCATACACACCTAGCAGTCTATTAATAACTTCTGATTGACTGTATATTTCTACTTCTATTGTAATCTAATTTTCAGGCAAATTTAGCCGGTTTTCAGGCATACTGAACATTAAACAGAAGAAAGGCTGTGTAAAGGTCTAATAATAGTTTATGAGCTAAATGCCTTTTGTGTTGAGATTTCTAATTCTGCTGTCTGGTGGCAAGAGAGTTTTCTGGCACTTACTGCAACTATGGAACACCAAGATTTTGTTCTTGTATATGGGGATCTGAGAAACTTTCTCATTTGAGAATGTCTTTGAATTTCAGGGAGTTGGGTTTCATGGGGTTTACTGACATAGGCAGGGTCTGTGAGATCAGATACTTGATTAATTCTTCTTAAGGCTACAGTGTATGGTGCGATGATGGCATATGTGACAACTGAAGAAAATTGTGTTGAGTCCCCTGGGAAATTAACATGTTTAATTGAAGGAAGGACAAATTGACTTAATTTACATAATTGTAATAGACTCTAATGTTAAAATTTGTCTAACTATTGCCTTTTAAAAGTAATGGAAAGGTACTGAGTTGATGTTATAGAAATTCTTGATAATCTTTTAGAGGGTGTGTGGGGACCTGGCTTGTACAGGGGATTCTAAAAATGTAGAACATCTTTAGAGGGCTGCTTGGGACTTGACTATGATACCACTTAAAGCTGATGTAAATTCATAATCATTTCTACGTCTATGAAAATAATAAATGGAAGTTTGGAAGTAGTTATTTCAGTAATGATTTGAGCTTTGGTTTCTTGGAATGTCCCAAAGAAATTCTCTAAGGTGAAAGAATGCAGGAACAAGGTCAGCTGTGCCACTTGATTCCAAAACACCTTTCTCCCCAGTTAAACATCTTCCCCTGCAAACATATAATTTCAACTCTTTCTGCAGGTGAGTGAGAAAGGATGGATCAATAGATACAGTGGTTCTGCCTTTTCACAAAAGCCTGCTTAAGCACAGCATGATAGATCTATCAGTTACAGTTTGCTCTCTGATTATCAAGTCCTGCTGGCAGTAGCGTGTAGCAAGCTAGGGTATGGCCCCAAACTTCTCTGTGTTTGGTTTAGGAACGTGGAGGAAACTTTTCTGTTAGTGTAACATATTAGTGATTTAACCATATTTTATGTTTACATGCAACATAATGTAAATCATATACTAATCAATTGAAGGATACTCTGGAATGACAGCCGTGCTAACAAACCTTAGTATGTGACATACAGCAAACACAAGTGCAGCATCTTAGTTATTTTTGCATGGTGTGTGTGCTTTTCACTTTGTAATCAGTACTGCAGCATTTTCCAACTTCAGATTTCTAGTTCTGAGGACATTTTTCTTTTCCAAGATACATTTACATCCAGCTGTATTGTGAGATTTTCTATGCTCTTTGCCTATGGTGTGGAAGTTCATCCCACTTGGAGGTGGGACCTTTGCTGCCAGCGGCTATTGAACTCTGAGAGCTCCTGGCTGGCAGAGGCTCTTCCAGGCTTCTTGGCAGTAAGCAGGGCAGTTCTGTGAAGCTGAAGTTCTGTGAAATCTTGAGAATTTCAAGTTACCCTGGCAGTCTTATGGCTTTGAAATTCTCTTCTCTGAGAGTGGGGCTGCAGCTGAGGGCTTCAAGGGGCAGCATTCCCTGATCTTGGAGCAGAGCCATTAGTGCTGCAGTTGGGAGGGAAAGTGTCTGTCAGAAACACATCTGTGATTTGGCCTCCTCTGATCAGAAGTGCCAGCACAAAATTCATTTTAATCAATGAACCGTCATTTTCTGATAACCCCTATGTTCAGCTAGAAGTTTCTACCACTTGTGGTGTCTAGAGAGAAAAGTTCCTGAGTATTTAATGGTATATTGATTTAGATATTAACCTTGCCATTACCTAATCTAATTTTGGAGATAACTGTAAAACTGTTGAGTACCAGTTGTTGATCTGCACAGTTTATTTTTCTCCGTCTTTTTGAAATAACAGAGATGAGGTTTTCAGTTTTTCAAGGGAATTGTAAAGGTGTTGGGTTGATTGCTGATCAGGCTAAGCTGATAAAACTTGTATCCCTCATTTTAGAAGAATTTGCTTTCTTTCTAAAGACAATAATGTCAAACCCAGAGGGAAGAAAAGTTGATGCAGGGATGTTTCAGTGCAGAAACTAATTTGCAGTCATTTTACTGCAATTATGGATGAGTAGAATAATAAATCATTCATAGTCCCTTTAAACCCTGTCAAGTAAGTGGGATGAAGATGAGTACGGAATACGATGTTGTGTGTTTGCATTTCTTTGGCTAAGACATGAAATACAGGCAGCATTGGGGGAAAAAAAGGACAAAAGTTAAACCTTATTATCACTTTTAAGCTTGTATAATAGATAAGCTGAAATATTTGCTATAGATATTCATAATAGAATGAGGAAATCAATACATTCAGGCTTAATCACAAAGCAGTTGTGTCTGTGCTCTGGACTGTTACAGAAGCTGTGGTTTCATGTGCAAAATATGCTCTGAGCAGGGGAAGTTTGCATTGCTGCATCAGCTCGTTTGGAAAGGGAGAGCTGGGCTGGGGCCCTGGTCCGACATCCACAGCAGTGCTGCTCCTGAACCACAAAGCTGTCCTTGCCTTTGACCTTCACAGGGTTTGGAATACTTTTGAGGATGCTAGCTAGAGGAGTGAATATATACTTCAAACGGCCATTAGAAGGCAATCTATTTGAAATATTTTCTATGTATGTTTTCCTGGTTTTCCTCTACCTTTATCAGAATAACATCTGTTGTATTCCCAGTTTGTTTGATGCTTAGGCATCTGTTCACTGCAGTTGCAGGAATGTAATTTCTGTAGCTTCTGTTGCTGTCTTTTAACTGTGAGTTGCATAAATAAAGTTAGCTTCCAAAAATAGTTTTTATTTTCTTCTTAGACGAAGAGGATTTAGATGCTGAAAAAGTCTGATAGCTTCTTTTCTTGCTTGACTTGCATTTCAATGGCATTGTGGGATTTTCATTTCAGTACTGACAGTTCTTTAGGTATAAGTAAAAGGGTAGTTGGTTTGAATTTTCTGTGTCTCAGCTAGGTGAATTCACATAATATATCAGAGAATTTGACTGTTGGCCTTTCCTTTGGCACCTGCCTGTATTCCAGGTCTGAATAAATGCATTAATGATGCTGCATAGTGTTCCAGGTGTCCTTAGCACTCTCACAGGTATGAAAGGATTATGAATTTCTCTGGTCCTATTACAATGTTACATACCATTGTTCAGGTGGATACAGCAACCCAAATGAGTTTTAGCCATCTGTATGGATTTTTGAATTTTGCTTCCTCTTAGACCAGCATTATTCTTTAATACAAAACCAGACATGGTTAGATATCTGCCATAGGATTTCATACAAATAGAAATATTAAGAACTAATTTTTGGCATCAAGGTATGAATTGGGATATACAAGAAGCAGATAATTTAGAAAAAAAAATAGTTTTCACTGCTGATGAGTTTCCAAATATAATAATCATATTTATTCTCTTTTTTTTTTGGTAGCAAATCTGATTTTCATTTCCATAGTGAATGCTAGAGAACTAACTAGAGTGATCCAGTTACTTTGCATTTACTCCTATTATACAAATTATGGACTTATCATAGGTAAAATATTTTTGCTCAGCAGCAGTAACCTCAGCAGTGACTTATGAGCTAGAAATATTGTCTACATTTTTAGTTCTGAAAAATTTGGTAAAACTTGCTCAGTGCTTGACAAATTTAGCAGATTTCTCTGTTTTTGACTATCTTCTTAACCCTGGCTTTCACTTAGGACTTATTTAGGTCTTTAGCTTTTTTAGATCTCATTTCCGCTTCAGCCAATAACTAACGTGGAGGTCACATGCCTTTTTGCTGAGGTCATATTGCATAGTCATCTACATCAACTTGGAAGTGTGAGTGGATTGCATCTCTTCTTATTCCAGGCTGAATGAGAGGATTCTTCTAGAATATGTTGGGTGTCAGTTTTTATAGTTCTTCACTGCCGGTAATTTTTGGTTTTATTGATAATATTGAGTTTCTGAGGGACTAAGTCCTTCAATGAGGTTTTCCAGTTGTAATTAAAGTTCCATAACTGTTTTACTATTTCTGTTTATTCTGGAAAGGTGCTCCCGGAGCAAGTAAATGGCTCCTATCACTAGATTAGCTGAGAATGGGAATTGTACTTGAAAATCCTATGAAGCACAGAGGCATCATTCTGAACAAATTTGTTTTCAATATTTTACTATAAAATGAAAAATGCTTTGTGGAAAATCAGATGGCGAAAGAACTCTTATTAGCATTGCAATTCATCTTCTTGTTTTGTTTCAACTAACTAGACCATATAACAGCTTTCTTATTTTTCTACACTTGTGATAACTCAGTGCAGATTGATAGTGTAAGTAAAATCTGAGATTCCATTTTTGTATGGGATTTGGAATAGATTTAGAATAATCTATTGTTGAAGCTGTGTAACAATAACTTCTTCCTAGCAACATTTGAAATATTTATCTGCAATGATGCATTTGAGCTGAACAGTTGAATTGGACTCCCATCATTAATGTATGTATGCAAATATACCCAATGGTGTGGCAAGTGTGGTTTAATTTTTTCACAGTGGATTGTGGTGCTTCTGACAGTCTAAAGAAGCTCATTTTTTCAGGTACTCTTAAATGGCTTGAATTGGGCAGTGCAGCTCAGAGGCCTTGCTCTGAAAACCTCAGTCATCTGCTGTGCTGTATAGATGTGGTAAGCACAGTTTGTTCTAGGTGCCCTTGGGTTTATGCCTTTTTTAGATGTTTTTTTAATGTTTTCATTGTGTATCGCTATAGGGTGAGTTCTCTGTTGGATTCTATGTGAAGATAAAAGATTTTATATGATTCAAGATGAGATGAATGAAGAAAGAAATAAGAATCTGTTTTGCAGGCATATTTAAATTCCTAATTAAAGACTGTTTCCATTGCACTCAGCTGATTGTGGATTGGATCAATAGACTGCAATAGTGATCAATATCTGCAAGACCACATTATTGGTCAATTCAGATAAAATAGTTCTGGCTACAAATAATTAATAGATGTAAGAAAAAAATCCTGTCCTCACCCTGATTATTCTTCCTTGTCTCCTGCCTGATCTGTTAACGTTGTTTTTTGATCTAAAGGTTTAAAAACTTGGTATTGCAAGGCTTTATTTATAATCTGCCGCTGGAAAATTTCTCACAATTTTCTTCAACATCAAAAGTTTCTGTATCTCTATAATGTTAGAAAAATATATGCTCACATTTCACTTTGGAAATCTCTTGATCTTATAAGAAAAATACAGAGACCTTCAGACCACAAAATGGACTCTTTATTTTTCATTCCAAATACTGCGAACTTTCTTGTACAATTTAACAATATGGTGACCTTTTGGACCTTATATAGGTCTTCTTCAGAGCTGATAGATACGGTAGTTTTTTTACCGCTGATACTAATTTGCTTTCCTTATTGTCCATATCAGATTTATTCTAGAAGTTTTTTAGTAAATCATCCAGCAATCTGGTGGATTTTTGATGCTATGCTTAGTTGTGTCAAAGTCTTAATTTGGTCTCTCTTTGTATTTAGGCCTTCATTTGGTCCCCCTTTTATTTTCACTTTTACCAGTTTATCTTGTCACAGGATGTTATTCTAGTGAATTGTTTGTTTAGTTTGTCTTAATTTCTGTAGAGTGGTTTTGTGCCCCTGAAAGTGTTCCCTTGTGTGGACTATAACCTTATGGAATTCTCAGTAATGTTTAAAGCTCATCTCATTATGATGAAATATTTTCACTCTGTAGTAATAAGCACACCAAATGCAAATTCTGTTTTTCACTTTATTGCAGGTTTTTGCTTGTGCACCTGTGACAATGCAAAGGTCTGCTTTCTTCTACTAACTTCCTCCTTTCCATGTATGTATTTGGGAAGTTCTGTACAGAAGGGCTGAAGCTGGAGTGGAACAGCTTTGGACAAAATCTTTCTTCTGCTAGTAGTCAACTTTCCACTATCTATTATTGGGGAAATAGCATACTCCACATGGAGGAAAGCTCCAGGGTACTGATGAGGATCATGTGGAGTCACCTACATTTGTCTGCGTAGAGCTGAGCTTTATTTAGAATGGTTAATGCTGATCAGGAGCTAACAAAGCTCCTGACTCCCTGCCAGCTCCATGCACAATTACCCCAGTCCCTGGAGTGTGGTGCTGAGGCACTGCAGCTGACTGGTAATGCAGCATCATGCCAGAATTAACCCTGCTGAGCCAGCTCCAATGTTTTCCCCATCTGTAGTCTGCTTATTTTCTACCCTGAAAAATCTGCTAGCAGCTGAAAGCTGAATGTAGTCATCAAATTGTCCACACAAAATTCTCTTACTTTATGTGAGTAAAATGAGCCAGTTCTAATTTTGTGTCTTAGGAAGTTTCATAGAATGCTCATTACTAATTACAATAACCTGCAGATGCAGAAATCTTTTTCTGCTCATTTTTCCCTGGCTGCCAGGTCAGCTTTCTGTGAAGGCTGATGCACATCCAGCTTTCTCCCACCTGTGTGCCTACAAATTGCAAGTCAATATTTGATCATCAGCCAATTGCCTTTTCTGGACTTGGTTGAAGTACAGAAATTTTTCTTTTGCAAATAATAGATGTATAAATAATTATTTATTTACAAATAATAAATGGAATTTCTTGGAAGTAAGAGTCCATATTTATGGCTATTTCTCCTTGCCATTCTGGCTCCTGTGCCAACACTGACTTCTGTAACTTGGTCTGATGCAGAGAATGAGCCTTCTCCAGGAAAATCTTACACATCAAGTGTGCATAGTCTGAAAGAAGCCAAGCTTCATGCATGATGGCTCTAACAGCTTCATGGTTGGTACATCAGAGACAGTATCTGTGGAAAAGGTAGATCTTGCTCATATCTCCATTCCTCTGCAATTTAACTTCAGGTGTCTGGATTGTTGAAGGAAACAATCAGATATTTCCTTTGGAAAAAGGAACTATCATAGAGATTCACAAAGTTTATCCTGGCATCTGTTTATTAATTAATAATGCGAAACGCCCCATAACTTTTAAACAAAATATGTGAAATTTGGGAACCAGAATATGTATATGTAAGATGTCACTATTTAGACAAAGAAATTTGTATAATGGGTTGGCATTGGTAACAAAAGATTTTGAACTTGATGTAATAGCTGTAGTAATAAAAAAATATTGCGATAGTTATCAGACACTGGACATCATCTCTTCTTTATGAAAACATATGAAAGCTGAAAGTTAAAAATCCAATTCACATTTGTAAAATCATGGTTTTGATAGCTGTATAGTTTTACAATTGATGTGTTTTGACGTGTTTTGATTTATACACCAGTCACTGTCAGGTCCTTTAACAGGACCTTTTGCTTCCCCTTTTGTGTCAGTTCAGGCCAGCTGGTAAGACCAGTAAAAGTGTTCAATGATACCAGTTTTGAGGCTGGTGCCCTGAGAGTCTCTTAGGTGTTTATGTAGTAAAATTACCCTCACATTTCAGTAACTTAAAGTGTCTATGAGATTGTGCTAAAAAGTATGTCCTAATCCAAGGTCTTTGTCTCCATAGAATTAACGTAAAAAGATCCTGTTTCATTCTGAATATGGGTAACTAATTATTTACAAGCACTTCTGTTTATCTGGCTTCTAAAATGAATTTTTTTTCATATTATATATAATTTATATAATAATATTGTTTTCACAATACAGGGAAAAGCACTGAATGATAAGCATTGTTCTGTTTATCTTGAACCATAATTCAACTGTTTCTTAGAAATTCAGAACCATCTTATTCCTGTAAAAAGCATAGTGTTTTAAGTTTGCATTTTGCATGTATATGTAATTCCAAAAGTAAAAGTATTTTTTTGTTGTTGGAAATAGATCCATGTGTTGATAAAAAGTGACAAAACCAATTTGATTTCTCCAAAGAAATGCTTCTTCGTTAGACATGTACTAGACTGTATATTCTTGTCTAAGTTTCTTTGGGGAAATTATTGGTCCTGTCTTAACTGAATGGTTGAATGCTTAGTTGATCTTTTTAAGAATGAAATAAACTTTCTCCATTGTAATCCATCATTTGGAAGAATTGCTTATAAATGCTCTGGTTCTATAGACATCCACGAAGTAACTGTTCTTGCAGTCTTAAAATATGCTTGAAAAAGCATTAATTTAATATTGATAGTCCAAAAGGTATGGAAGTGGTACCTTTTAAACCCAAGGATCATAGGCATGTTTTAAATTCTTTCTTTTTTCAGAAGACACACTGAATGATTTCAGACTGCATGAGTCCGGTTGAGAATCATTGCTTTATTTCACTAGATTTTCCTGGGTTCCAAAAGGATGGACACTAAGCCGCACCTCCAGCTCTTAGCTGCTCGAATCATTTATGCATTAGCCAATGCACATGCAAAGCAATTAAACGCCGTCATTGTGAAGTCTGTTTATACAGTTTTTTTGTAAGACCTGGAGAAAAACTTAAAATAGTAATAACTAATAATAGAGAATGTATAATAGAAAGACTTACTAGTGTGGAACAGTTCTTTCTGAAGAGGTTTCTCAGAAGGCACAGAGACTGTCTCGTAGTGCCCAAGATACTAATGTTGCTGAATACCAATACTGAGTGGCTGCCGTCGCTTTTTGTAGCCTCACCTTTATTCAAAGTTCAGCCTGGCTGTGGTCCTTGGTGCTCCACGGTAGGGAAGTAGCACCAGTCCTGCCTGAGGTGTCTGAAGTACAGCTGTTCCCAGCTGTTGCCGTGGCCCTTTAGTTAACCCAACAAAGATGTGATTCTCAGGGCTGAGGGCAGGTGCCCGGGTGGGTTCCCAGCCGAGCTGCCCACCCTGCCCCGGTGCCCTCCAGCCCAGGCAGGGCCGGGCATTGCTTGGCGACTGCAGGGCTGTCCCTGACCTTGGCCTGCTGCTGATGCACGGCCGCTGTCCCGGGGGAGCCGCGCAATCCGCGGGATAAAAACACCGCGCTCAGGGGCACAATTCCGTGATTAACAAAAGGCTTTGGTCTGGGAAATACTTTCATCTGTAGCACAAACTCTTGTCTCACTGCAATGCCATCTGCATCTTTTCTTTCTTGCTCCTGCAGTATCCTCACCACATTGTTTATATTGTATTGTGTATCTGTTCGAGATGCGCACAGTCAGTAAGGCCAATTTATTGTCAGCTCTTATGTTAAAATTAAACGGAGAAAGGTTTATAAAATTAGGAAATACGGAGTTAGGCCTGGAGGTTTTCTAAATTGTTTATGAGTAGGAGGAAACAAGTGTATTTTGCCAAGGTTCTTTAATTGTAAAGTGGTAACAGTAGGTCATCCTGATATTTTTGCGTGCAGGGAAAGAAATAAGATGTTATTTTCCTGCTACAAATGGATGAATCATTGGGATTTAAAATGTTTAACCATTTAATCTTCAATCTGCTGATTTTAACAACAATGGAAATTTTTGGCATATGCTTGACTCTGTGCAGAGATAGTTTGTTTAAACCTTTTATTCACTTGATGATCTCCTGCAGTAAAGAAAGGGAGGGGGGATGGAAAAGGAGAAAGAAAGAGGGAAGTTCCCTTAGAGAAGGGGCTTGCTTTGCTTACTGTGATATTACTGCATTGGATGGTATCACTCAGGTTAGATGAGGAAGAAATTTTAGTTTAAGAAATTACATTGTCAGCTAAAATTCAAATAATTGATTAATTTCTGCAGCATAGCTTGCACATGTCTCTGCATCTGTGTTCAAAATGGGTAAAAAACGTTTATAACTTAATATTCAGGTTTACCTCTATGAGATGAAATACACAATTTCTGCTTTGGACTGGAATGCTGTTCAGCTTCCTTGTCACATTATCTGAATTCTGTGATGCCACTAAGGATGAGTTGTTTAGCTGGATTGTACCATTTCAAGGAATAGTGATAGTTTCTGTTCAAAACCATCAACTATGCCAGATTATAGTGTCCGTTATCAGGAAAATAAGCTTTCTAGCTTGCACTTCTTTCATGAATGCTTAGTCTTGTCCAGATGCAGGGATGTCAGTGAACTGGTTTTTGATGTAATAAACCAAGCATGTATTCCTAGACGCTTCTAAAAATATGAAGGCTTTTGAAGTTTTATGACAGTTGTAAGCAAAAATTTTTGGCCTGAAAGCTGCAATGCTTAATGACTTGCGTGCTTGAAATTAGAGTATTGTAAGGCAAAAAAACCCCTGATAATAATATCAGCATATGCAGTGACACCATTCCTATTCCATTGCATTTCATGTGAGACAGATTTATATGTAAGAAATTAAATCTAAAGGATTTACATCTCTTGGGAACAGGATTATGTTAAAAACAAACAGGATTTCTTTTTTTGTAAATTACAGGAAAGCAAAATTTCTCATTTTGAAACTTAGTGTCAAGGATTTTCTAGTTCTGAACGGTGTTCTTTTATTTTGATATCTCTTTTCTTTTGCGCCAGTGTGGTAGCACAGTATGATGTCGCTTCTAATATCTCCTACTTTGAACACTTTTTGAGATTTTTTTCTTCTGTATCAAAGATGATGTTTTGTGGCAATTTCTCATTAGTCTCAGTTTATTTCTGGGTTTGCTTATCCCCTTTAATAATACTTCTCAATCTTGCTCCATGTTATATAGAAAATAAAAAATAGTAAGAAACATTCTTTGCTTAGTATTAAAGTAATAATATTTCTAATAATTCTGTAAGTGTATTATTTTACTCATCTCTTTCTGTCCCCAGAAGTATCTGACTCTCCTTTCTTGAGTTCTCAAGGTGGCAAAATTTGCTATCACTATCACTGCCTTGATTGGTTGAGGCTTTTAGCAATAATGTGTTGTTCTTTCATTTCTCTCTCTGCTTTCTGTTTTTTAATAGGTAGACATTAAGATTAAATTTTAACATTCTTTAATAGACATGTTTGACAAGCACAGAAGTTAATGAGGTAGTAACAAATGTTTTTAATAACTTTCTAACAAAGTACTTGCATGGGGTTTTACATCTTATGAGTTGCATTAGACCTGACTTTAATATCATATTTTTAATTTAAAAAGGAGGTTTAATGAAGGTATGTTTGTAAGCTAGGGAACATTTTCTGCTTTTATGTTTTTTTGTTTTGGTTTCATTAAAAAGTAAATGGTCCTACACATAAGATTCGATAGATAATGAATTCTCAGTTATAGCTTGTAATTTGAATAGAAATGGGAAATTCTGGCATTATGGAAAAATTGGATCCAAAGGTATGGCAGTCATGACTAGCCTGTACTTGGTTCAGTAAAATATAAGTAGATACCTTTAGTTATTTTGTACTTAAAAGAAAAAACCCCACAACCAAACAAAAAAAATTCCTGACTTTTTCATACTAATCTGCTTGAGAACTTATTATTGAAAAAACCCTTTGTGCTGATAAAAAAATCGGCCTTTTAGATGTGAGCATTGTATCTCATTGAAATATGGAGAATTTCAATTTTTCCTGTTCTTAAGAAAACAGTGAACATTTGCTTTGCATAAAACAGCGACAGATGGATAGATAAAATTGTATGCTATAGTGAAAAGAGAAATAATTCTATTGTCAGGTTGCAAGTAAGAAAATTTAGATAAATTTTTTGTTCTTTGATTTGACCATCATCATATGGATGATGCATGGGTTTACACTGATGGGAGAATTCAAGTTTAGGTCTACTGGAGAATTCGTAAGGAAAATGTATTACATAGTTTTTATAGTTTTTTAGAATCTTAATTTAGGGTCTTTTTATTTCTAGGAGAAACTGATGGGATGCTAATTTTAATAAAGCATTCAAAAAGGCTACCTTCTAACTTGCTTTGTTTACTAGAAGATCTGTGTTTGACAGAGGGTGAAAACAAATACACATAAAATGATATTTCTCCAACATTTTTATTCTGTTAGCCATATTCTTCCAACAAGAAAGGAACCCCACTTTTTACTCAGTGATTTTTATGTTGATATTACTGCTTTTTGCTCGTAGTTCCACAATTGCTAAAACAACTTTGAAGTCAAACAGTTTTGTTACTGTCCTTTACTGCAGCCTCTTTTTGGGTTGAATATAAAATAGTGTCCTGGTCTCAATTAAAAAAAATGTCACTGACAAGACTTATTTGATTTAATGGATAAACCTTGTAAACCAGCAAACAGCTTGTAAATAATGTACTAATATTGGGCTAGTGAAACTTTAATTGAAGAAATTAGTTTAATCAGCATTGCCCTGCCTAAAAATGTGGAATGTTTCAATAACATAGTCCAACATAGTATTGATATTGCAGGAGATAATATGGGACAGGACTGAAGAAGTTGCCAGAAATTATTAGAAAAACCTTCAGAAGAAATTGTTTTTGCTTTAGGTGTATGCACGTTTTAGTTTTTTTGAAATTGAATAGAGAAGCACCTTGCCAGTGTATTTTCTGAAAAACTAAGTTCTACCACAGGGGAAAAGTTAATGAGAAGCTTCTTAAGCTGGTAAGCTTATGACCAGAGACTGTTAAATGCAGTGTTGCCTTGTTCTTGTTCCTGAAGCATGCAGATTCTATCAGGAAAAGTGTGTCTTAAGTTACTCCTTCTATCAGACTATCAAGATTTGATTTCTCCTATGTGTATGGGTTCATATATCTGGATCAATTAACTGAAGGATCTAATAGTGGGAAAATAACCCCAATATTCACCACCCTTGCCTAGTGTTTGCTAGAGCTGTGGTGGTTACCACATACTAGTTAAAAAGTAGTAAAAGGAGGGATTATTTTGTGAATTTTAAGCCCTCAAAATGGGGAAATATGTTTTTATATGTAAGAACTTAATGTGACAGCAAAGCTTTTGGTCTTTTTTTTCCCCCCTAATGTGCATTAATATTCATTTCTGTCACTTTCTGACAGCTGGCTGTTCATTCTGGATATCCACTTAAGAGTAAAACAATGCCAAATGACAATAAAACCCCAACTTAATTAGGTGAAGTATTGGCTGTAACAAAATGTGCTTCAAACTGCTTGTTTAGTTCTACATTTGATATAGACTGCAGGTATATTTGGTTTAAAAAGAGGATTTATTTTTATTTTTCCTCCTAGAGCCACTGACTTCCCCCTCACACCCCCGCCCCCCGATTTTTTTTTTTTTTGGGTGGGTTACCTGAGGTAATTCTTGAGACATTTAAGCTCCAAATATAGAATGGCCACAATAGAATTCCAAATGAAAGCTTTGAGTGTGTTCCTACATGTTTTATTTAACAGTTTCTCAATTTAGGGTCACATGTTTTGGATTCCAGCTAGTTAAATTTTTAGCAGTCTTTAAGGATGTAATGTAACATACAAAGCTCTTGCACTTAAGCATTCTCATGGTATTCTCAGATATGATAGCTGAAAACATAATGTATTTTTTCCTAAGCTACCTTCAGATAGAACTTCTGAGTTATAAGCCTGCTTGCCTTGGATGTGCACTCCCTTGCAGATAACAATGATCAGTGAGGTGTATCCTTCTTGGGTCACTGTTTTAGACAGACAGTGTAAAACACACTCGAGAGCTTTTACGCTCCTATTGAGAGCTGTTCATGTTGATTTAACTTTGGAAGGGCTGGAGTTTGCATAGCCTGTCAAATTTGGGTAATTTGAGCTGACTGCAATAACCTCCCATATAAGATTCTGTCCTTGCAGCCATGGTAATCAACCAAGACCATCATTTTCTTGTAATTCTGCATATAATAGTTCATGTATGTTTGTAGCACCTAGAAAGTTACCAGTGAATGAGGATCCTGCTGTACTTGTATAAACAGAGAGGGAAAGAATGATTCCTGTATGAGCTTCCAGTTTGTCACAAAAGAAAATGGATAGACATGGAGACCAAGCAGTGTTTGCTCCATGGTTGGTTTATCATAACAGTGCAGAAAAAGTAGTGCTAAAAGCTTGATTAGTAAGACATGAGCAAGAAATATTTGTGGCTGTCTGTGGAAGTAAATGGGAATGCTGCCTGTCTCCAGTCTAATAATCCTCCAGCCCTATCTACCCTCTTCATGTCTGCCTGCAGCAATGAAAGTGTAGGATTTTGAAGCAAGAGTTCTCTTTAGCAGGATTATATGAAATTCTCATAAAATGAGAACAGCACAACTTCACAGACAAAATTTAAGTTGAAATAAATATTTGAAAACCTATTACACAAGAGTCCCTGCACAAAGAATGTATTAGTTTAACAAAACCTGTTTCAGTTAACCTGGCGTAATTTCAGTAACCAGATTCCATGGGAATTGCTTGCATTCTGCCAACCCTGTATCACTGGCTCATGGTTGCCTCTAAACATAATTTTCTAGTTATAAGAGATTTTATATAAGTGTAATATTTGGCTTTATTGTCCAGTTTTGACTAATACGTGCTTTGCAAAGTACAGAGCAAGTAGCTGTCCTGCTGTGAATGGGCATCCGCTTCCATTATTTGCATATTCAAATCATTGTTTCCTCCAGTGTGTATCCTCAAATGAAACCTCATGAAAGTATCTGATGAAAGACTTCAGTTAAAATACCTGTTTTGTTTTAAAATACCCATGCTTTTCATTTCTTTGCTTTTACTAAGTGTAGAGGTGTGACTGCTTTGGTGAGTTAAGGCAATTCAGAGATATCTACAGTCTTATGTTACATGAGATAAAGAACCAAATTCCGCAGCCTTGAAATATGACAAGACAGGCTTTGTTCTACTGCAATAAAGTAAATTTTAAAAATAAAAAACCCCGGAATACAATCATTCTATTCTTATCCAACAGATTGTATTATTAACTGTTAATCTTTTTTTTTTTACTGAAAAGTTTAATAAACAGCCTGAGCTTTCATATGATACTGAAAACAAGCTGCTTGATGAGGAGGTCAGCTGTAGTTTGTGGGAGTTTTTCCTACTGCATGTATTTTAACTTGAGTACTTTTATCTCCTCTTCCTTACTTACACACATCTGTGGTGAAAATTATCCCCATTATTGGATTGTGGTGATGTCTTTGTTTTGGCCACTGTTCTGGAGCTCATGTGGGTCTTTTCTGGGAAGTGCAGCCCTGCTCTCCCAATGTGAAACATACTTCCGCTGCTTCAGAGCCATGATAGAGTTCAATCCAGATTGCTAATGATTTTTGCTCCAGTGCTACATGAGATTATATTGAGAGACGAGATCTCCAAAATGTGCCATGAATGTAAGGAAATGGGAGGAAAAAGAAAAATACTAAAATTTCTGAAATATGGTAGAGAAAATAAACCCTTTGTTCAAATCCACATACATCTAAAGGAATAGAGTAGCAATCAATCTTCATGGTGTCAGGAAGGTTGGGAAATAATTCAGAGCTGGTAGTAATGAGCTGAACTTACAGCATCTGTCTTATAGCCATTTCTCACTGCCACTTAAAAGACGAGCAGCCCTAGAAGAACTAATTTAAAACCACAGTTTTTAATTTTGAGCTGTGGTGTTTTTTTCTTTTCATATGAGAACCTAATGAACTGCAGCATGCAGATCACAGTTTTGCTCATTAAATTGTAGGAATGTTCACTTCTTATGTGTATTTATAATGAGTAGTTCCTGTTTATAATATAATACAGCATGATGCTCAATATAATATTATAAGGCAAGATGGAAATGATTCGTTTATATCTTGAAAATACAAAAATATGTTTGAATGTCTTCTAAGGGTGCAACAGCCTTGCTAGGAAAATGTACTTCTGTTGAATCAGAGGAATTGGACACATACCAAAAAGGTACACACATTTTTAATTAAAAAAATAAGGGTGGTGTTGGTGGTCCATGCTTCAGTCCTGAAAAAGTTCTTTATGCATTACGCTTAAGCATTATCCTTTTATGTCTGTGGATGTATTTGGAGGCATTGGCATATAAATATACTGGTTAATATCTTTCTTTCAGAAGGGATGTATTTCTGAGAATTATACAGGTGCAGGAGGGTTGCACCTGTAACTACATTTATTTAGAAAGTATATGTACTATGCCTTATAATTATTTTCATAAGTGTATAAATGCAGTTGTTTGAAGGAACAAGGAAAAACTTTTTTCCCATGTGTTTTCTTCGTTTTATTTCTTTTGTTATTTTTGAACACTTACTAGAGTTATGAAGGGTGCTTTGGTGGTGATTGCAGCAAAAGTAAGGAACAAACAGATTTCTGGATCAAGTTAATGAGTTAGCTGAGGTTAATTGCTGCAATCTAAGATGCTGACAAAGTGGATTCTAGTAAGGTTTTTTAAAATATTCATGGCAATTATAAATTTCAGTGTGAGATGCAGAATAAATAAATTAAAAAAAATAAATTTCAGTGTGAGATGCAGATGTCTTCTTTAAACCTACTTTTATACACAGGAGCTTTGAAATTGTTGTAGTCCACATTTTTTGAGATGTTTCATACTTGTAAGAACATTATTAGGGAAAAATTACTTCTACTACTCACAGAGAGTAAAAATTACATAGTTTTATTAAAATGACATTTTTGAAAGGTCAGTTTCTGGCTCCGTGTTTCCTACCTGTCAGTTACAAGCAGTAGCCATATCTAGAACAATTTGTCTATGATTTTTTTCTATTAAAAATTAACTATAAAACATGGTAAAAACCTTTGCTTCCATACGACACATGCAATTTAAACTGAATTATGTTTTTTGTAGTCCCACTTACTA
This sequence comes from Corvus moneduloides, assembly GCF_009650955.1. NCBI lineage: Eukaryota > Metazoa > Chordata > Aves > Passeriformes > Corvidae > Corvus > Corvus moneduloides. Next base: position 10,898,441 of record NC_045485.1, on the reverse strand, counting down.
ATCAAAACGGCTTTTATGTGGAAAAATATAAAATAAAGCTGATTAAGTTATCTAATTTGATATATTTTTGAGGCACAAAAGCTTTGTTTTCAATGTTTTATGACAGCACACATGTAGATGACATTTGTGTTATGTGGTATAAGGCTATGAAGCAAAGTCCATGTTGTGCCTGTTTTGGCTGAAGTTTGATGTTTTTAGGTTGTTTCTGTCAGTACTGTTTTGACAGTTACAACCCTTAAGCATAGATAATAGACAGGGCTAAGAATTCTAAGTCAATGTTAGATGACAAAAATCTTGCTATTTTATTTACTTACTGATAACCCCAAGTGTTCTGACATGGGTGGACTTTGTGATGGCTTCTGAACAGAAGTGCATGTAACTGGAGATCTTATTGTCAGGTGTAGCCAAGATACAGTCATGCACAAATAAGAAGGCTCATGTTTCTAGACACTTAAATATTGGAGGTAATCTAAGAAATTCTGAAAAATTGTTCACTGCTGTCAAAGCCCTGGAGATCCATTAGAATTGCCAGTACTGCACGTTCATAAAATTTGAAACAGCGATGCTCAATTCTAAGCATAATGAACAAACTTCTTGTAGCTAAAACAAAACAAAAAAATTATATCAGAACAGAAAGAGTTTGCTGAGATTTCATCAGAAGTTTCCTTCACTTGGAGGGTTTCCTTCACCCATGGAGGAAAATCTTTGGGGTGGCCAGTAGTAGAGCTCCTCATATTAAAGTTCAGTCATGATGGAGAGGAAATGTAGCAGCAAGACTGGATGGTTTTGGCACTTCAAGATCAGCATGTTTGATGCATCTAAGACGGTAGTTCATGCACAATGCAGGTCCCAAGAGTACTCCAGATTTCAAGAGATTTAGGTAGGATGACTGAACTATTGTCTTCCCACTTTGCTTTCAGTTAATAAGATAAATGTAATGCTCACAGTAATTTTATGTACTCTCAGGGACTGAAAATATTTTGTGTTGTGCTCCGCTTGTTCTGCTGAAATATGCTGGCCCACTTGTTAGAGGACATGTGAAGTGGTAATCTAAAATAATTCATGAGCTATATTTTGGATGATGTCTGTTATGTCCTTTCTAGAGTTCTAGGAATTCCATGGATTTTCCATGAGTTGACTTACTCATTAATTTTTATATGGTGTATGAGATGTCCCCTTCTGTACTGACAATGTCAACAGAAGTTGCTTTTTTTTTCTTCCATTGTAAGCACATGAAATCTGTGAGGAACGGTGCTCCCGAATGACTGCCTGGATGGGCAGAAAGAGATTAGGAGGATAAAAGTATCAAGTAAAAAAATTTTTTTCCCCCTAAATCATCTTTATTTTTATATAATAGAATTTCACATTTTTACCAACCCCTGTTTTCAAAGCCCTGGTGAGAACAGCCCATTTCTGTCTTATTTCAAAGGAACACCTTCCTGCTTGACTTTACATCTGCAGGCTCTTGCTCCAGCTGTGGCTTCAGTTCATCAATTACAGCCAGTTCTGGGTGCTGCAGAATTCTGATAATGAGACTTTGTCATTATATATAGGTCACCAGAAGGACAGAAATCAGATAAGAGGAAGCAATTTGAAAGGAAATGTGAAAATTCAGTAGCCGTATCTTTTAACAGGGAGCTAATTGGGTAAAACTTCTGGATTAAAAGTTTGATTAGCAAAACCTCAGTTAGGATTTAAGACATTGTACTTTATGGCCTTTCCTTTCTGGATGGAAGACATTTTGCGATGTTCATGGATTCAGGCACTTTAAAATTCAGAGGCTCACTGTGCATGCCAGATTTTTCCATAGAATCTAGGTAGAACAAGTGTTAGTGAATATGTAACATTTTTGCAGGTATAATCACTATGCAGAAGACTGAATATTGGAAAGGTTCTCTCCTCCTCTCCCTCATTTTAAGCATCTTCTTGTTGGCTTAGAGGTGTAGTATTTAGCAGCCAAGGCTATCCTGCAGTGTATGAAAAAATCTCTGTAGAATGAAGGGGGCTAGGCTACTTTGCCTAGCAAGTGGATTAGCAGTATCATTAATTTGTAGAGTTTTCTTTGATTCTTGAGACATTCCAAAATTATGATGATCCATGTAGCGGAGAATCCAAATAAAATTCAGCAGGTCATTAGTAAAATAAGTATTGATGGTAGCACTAAAAGTCCCAAGTCAGGCTTGTATTATCCAATGGTTTAGCATTATATGAATACAAAAAAAAGATTTTGAACGTAGTCCAGAAACTTAGTCTGGTGTAATTGTAAGCATCTGATACACCAAAAAGAGGTGAATTCTGATATGTGTGTGCTTGTGTTAGTAAAACTCACAATTAAGTGTTTGTCTTCATTCACTGAAAACAAAATGATCTGAAGAAAGTGCAAGATTTCAACAAAGGAAACGATAGGAATGTGTGCCAATGAATATCAAGTTTTGGATGTGAATGCTGGATGCAGGGCCCACTATCAAGTTTTTACTTTACTTTGTTTTTAGCTGTAATTTAAGAATGTGTTGTAACCTACAACACTTAAGTATGATTTACACATTTATGTATGACTTCTGACTTATCCTCAAAATGTTACTGTATATTCAAATAAGTGGAACAAAAAGTAAATCCCCTTCTGTTTATAAAGAAGTAAATATAAAAAGTCTTGCATAATTTTCTGTGTCTTGAAAGATTCAAGGGCTCTGAGTACAAAAAATAAAAATTTGAAATTATTTTAAACTGGAATACTTTTTGGGACTGATACAGACAAAAAAGGTGTAACTTTTTTTTGCTTTTTTGTGTAAAGTTCTCTTAATCAGCGTGGAATTTACTGTTGTTTCACCTTATCTATAAGAAATTCTTAGAGAAGTTAGGCTGCGTTTTCTTTGAAAGAAAATTGATAAATGTAAGCTTTACATTTCAAGGAGCACATTAAAATTGTGCCTAAATTTGTTATACACAATCAAAATTTATCAATACGTAATTGTGCAGTTATAGCAGGTGTATAGAAAGGGACATATTTCCACAAAGACGTACTTTAAGAACTTAGCTTTGAGTGAGAGAGGAGCGGGGAGACTAGGGAGTGTTTGGCTAAAATAGGACCAAAGCTGTGACCTGCAGTGGACACAGTCTGAAATGAAGGTTTGTGAACTCAAGGAGTTGCAGAAGCCTTTGCTTGAGAGTGATATGCTCCCTAATTACCAAGACACACTGTAATGTGTTCTGTAGATCTAAGAGGATTGTGAACAGAGGAAATTCCTACTTAGTTCAACAAGCACCACAGTGAAATGTGACATTCTCCCATTTTATCAACGTGGGAAAGGAGGGTGAATACAATGAAAGAAAGGGAACAATGGATGGAGCTGATGCAGTAAAAGGTCAACTGTAAGATAGAAATATCCCATCCTGAAGAAAAGTCTCAATCCCTCTTGCCGCTGAACAAGCAGAGAGAGCATATCTCACGTGTGAGATTTATTTTTTTGTTTTTTCCTTCTCTTGCATGGAGATAAAGCCACATTTCTAAAACAGTTAAGCAGATTTCCACTGCAAGACTATGAGAGCCTTTATTAGGATGGGCTGACTCTAAATCACAGAAATGTGGCCCATTGCTAACAGTGTCAGGCTGAGGGGATCTTTTTTGAATGCCATGTATACAAAGAGAACAAATTCTATTTTGTATTGTATAAAAGTAGAGGGGCTATTGCCCCATTGATCTTCATTAGGGTATTTTTCTCTACCACCATCCCTTCCCTCCCAGCTTGCTATGTACTGTGTTATTATTTTGGAAGGTACCAGAATGGTGACTCTAAATTACATTGCTGTAGGAAACAGCAAAACCAGGAAAATTTCTGATGCATTTTTGAAACCACAATTTTTGAGGCAGATGACAGTAATAAACACTGAACTAAGTGATCTATGGAACATCTTTTTGGTTCTAACTAGGCTGTTCATATGTTTAGTATTTATGAAATCATTTATATTTTAACTGCTTTTTCAAATTTTGCTTTTCCTCTCAAGTTTTTTTTGACAACAACCTTAGTTGTTGTCTTTTAGTTTATTTACTCCTAACCCTTCCGTCTCTAATGCAATTTCATGATGCCAATGCACACTATCTGGTGCTTGGCTTTTGGCCTGTGGGTAAATATTGATTGTAAGAAAAAATGAACCTGTTTGGTTCATTTTTTGCTGCAGATATCAGAGAATCTGTAGTATTAAGGAGCGAGCAAACATACATTTTAAATTTCTGTGATTTACCAGGTGTTTTCATGTCAATTTTGGGACACTGTTTAAAGAATGTGAGATGTATTTTTAGTAGTATTTCTTTCCTCAGCCTCAGGAGTGTTGTTTGCATTGTTAGTTCATTTCTGTATTGCTGGCTGCTGTGGGGTGTAAGTTGTTATATTGTGACAAGTTATGGAGAAAAGTCTTGATGCTAAATCAAGAGAATTTCCGTCATCTAGTTACGCAAGTGCTTGAACATTAACAGTGTGGGTGTCATGCATTGCTTCAGTTGTAGGGTGTCAGTATTTCTTACAGAATATAAGCTCTTCTGTCTTGTCACATCACTAAGTATCTTACTACTTGCTTTGTCAATAAATAGCTTATTGTCTCAGAGCTTGATTGTTTTTTATAGTTCTTAACTAGCAACTTAAGCTCAGTTTTCCTTCAGTATAAAAATATTTTGTACTAGTTGGGTGGGGTTTGTAAATAGACCTGACACATTTTGCTAGGTGAGTTTGATACAGAAAATGCTGACAAGCTAGTAATTGTATTAGGAATTCAAAGGAAAAATTGTGTCGTTTGTGGGGTGTAGTCATATGTAATATGAATATTTATGTCATATGCATTTTTTGGCAAGAGCTCTTTATGGGAAATAAAAATTACAAGAAGAAAAGGTTGAAGTATTCTCTGGGACCAGAAAAGGAATTTATAAGATTAGTGTAAAAAATGTTCAGTGCATTTGCTTGTCGTGGGTAGTAAATCTTGGCCACAGAAAGGCTGATGAATATACAGAATGTGTCTGTTGGGATGGAGATAAAAAAGTTGTTTTATTTTTGGAAATATGTTTATAATAAGCAGAGGAGGTAAATAGGTGAAATAGATGTGGTGGCTTTTATCTAAAAAAAAAGAGAGAGGAAGAGAGTGTGTGATAGTGCTTTGTTTTGCAAGATCATTGCAATTTAAAATCTAATAAGGATTGGTGATGAAGAGCCATAATAAAGCAGCAGGCAGAATTTTCTACTTAAAGGAATAAGTGTAGTTGCAGTAGGATATATCCTAAATTGTGAATGTAAGTCCAATTTCAGCACTCCAGAGTGCATTTTTAGTTCCAAGCTGGTTATATTGTGGGACAAGAAAATATGGCTAGTTACCAACATATGGAAAGTTATTGTAAAGGAAACAGAGTAATTATTGTAGGCATTTTACCAGATGGTTTGTTACCTAAAAACAGCATTGCTTTGCTTTGCTTTTATTTTTCTGTCTATGCAATCGAAGTGTGAGCAGAAGGAACATACCCTAAAGAAATTTAGGATGGGATGATGCCATGAGTCAATCTGCTTGTAATACCAGTCTTTCAGTTTCCAAATATTTATCTGGCAGATCTCTACATTTTTGTGGTGGAAAATAGTTGGGTTTTTTAATGTGCTAGGTACCACACGAAGGGGATTACAGGCACACCTACAGCACAACTTCCTGCCAAACTACTGGCTTATGAGGGAGAGGGTTTCTGTGGTTAGTTGTTCAGCTGATATAGCCAATTTTTTTTAGTTGCATTTCAGACATAAATAACACTGACTGTGTTCCATACAAGAATAAAATCACAATGCAAGGAAGTCATAATTCAGGTTGTTCCTTTGCTTTTTATCAAGATTCAAGTTCTATTTGAGGTCATAAATTAAAATGAAATTGCTCATTATTTTGTTCTTACTTGACATTTTTGTGTACAAGAAATTATTCCTGAATGTCTTCATCAAATATGCAGTCTGTTTGAGTAATGAATAATAGAAAAGTAACAGAAGTGTGACAAACCAAGCTGGAAATATATTGGCAAAGCAATGTTAAAAAGCTTGTGCCCAAGACACCTGCTTTTATCTTACCTTTCAATCTGTTTCCAAATTCAATACTAATTTGCAAGACCAAGAAGACCCCTTAAAACTTTTCTGAGACTTCACTTTACTCTCTGAATCTGTTGTGGGCCACTGTGACTGCCAGAACTGGACAGACATTTAACCTGAATGTACCTATGTCACTAAATTCCAGTAAAATTGTCATGGCAATAATTCCTTCCTGGTAAGCTGTTTTTTGAACTTAAACTAAATAGAAGTGAAGCCATTGACGAAAGGACAGCTTTGGATGTAATTATGTTTATAATTTGTTTCTGTTTTGTCTATACCTGTGTTTTAAGTGCAATTCTCCCGGCTAATTATTCGTGTAGAACTTGACACTGGGACTGAAACAGTCCATTTTACTGCCTGTGTTGTGTTAGGCTTTCTAGAGGTCTGTCCCTTTGTTCCACTTGATATGGCAAAAGCAGATAGTGAAATAAAATTCAGTCTTGCTGAAAGCACTAATGAGCAAGAGTTTTTTCTGATTATCTGATTTAAATGGGCATTTAATGTTTCATTTACTATTATTTCTTTTTGCTGTCACAGGAAGTCAGTGATTTGGCAGAGGAGACCACAAGAATAAAAGTCACTTTCAATGTACTGTATCTCTTCATCCTTTAGGCTTCAAACGTAATTTCAGTAGTGTTTCACAAATCTGGGCTTATTTCTCTCAGGGTTAAGACCATGAGGATTTAATGTGTATCTGATTGTAGAAGATTTTTCTTTTGAGACCACAAATGTATTGTGCTTCTGTTTCTGTATTTTTTTTTCCAATGTGTATTTGGCCCTGGAATTCAAGGAGGTATTGATAAAGGGTGCATATGAAGACTGATTATCAAAAATTGAGTGGAGTTTCTCTGAATCAAATGCAGGAACATCAGGATAATGAATTGTTTACTGCCAAGTGATATTGATCCTTACACATGAGCTTGTAATTAAGCAACAGATCATTTGAATAGGGAGGGAAAATGATATGCATTTGGTAAACTAGCAGAGCAGACTCCAAGGCTGTAAATAGGGGTGCTTTTTTTTTGTGATTTTTAGAGAGGAAAGTGGATTTTGCAAATCTAAATGTAAGAAAGCTTTTGGACTGACTTGTAACCCAAGTAGCCTACTGTAGCACAGTGGAAAAGGCATTTCGTTCATATATTGTTGATTTTCCACCCACTGTACTCCTTTTCACCCAGTAAAGTGGGTGTGTGTCTGAAATCTCGGTGTCTGAGTGTTATTTTACTTCATTGTCAGAGATAAGTCCTCAATGAAATCACCTTTGAGGATACATCACAGACTATTCTGAGTTGGAAGCAACCCACTCTGAGAGGGTTTCTCTGAAACAAGTGCACAGATATTTGGATGATGGTGTCCTCCCAACAGGAGATTAAAGAGATGTTGGGAGTGCCTGTGAAAGGGTGCTCCAGGATTTGAACCCAGAGAGGGAAAAGTGGAGTGAGCAAATGAAATGCTACAGAAACCCAGAGTTTGTTCAGTCTGTTTGTGAATATCCATCAGAACTCATGGAAGGTATCAAGAGTTGTTGACATCTTAATTCCTAAGACCTTTTAGGCAGAGTGATGGTATTTTCTAGAATATTAATTGATTCTCTACTTCTGAATCTTATTTTGAATTTGCAACTGATACCCCTTTTCTTAAGGATGCAGCTATGCATAAATGTCCATTGTTGCTTAGAAGCTCAGTTCCAACGTATGTTTGATCATCAAGAGCAGTCTCTAAGGGTGTAATTGCAGTAGATTTCCCACGATGGTACTTCAATTATGTTATATTTTAGCATTTACAGAGAACTTACATAAAATTTGATCAAGAAGCAGTAGTGTTGTGATGGAGAATTTTACAAGAACGTTTTGTCAAAGGTGAGCAGCAGCCTGATTTTTCAGAACAAGAGAGAAAGAGGACTATATTACTATCAGAGTGTTTCTGTTCCAAAATGTAGGTCTCAGTAGTTCTAAAAATTGTTTCTGCTGTGCCCTGCAATAGATGGATTGTTGTATTCCTCCTACATATTTACTTAGTAAGTAAAAGTAATAAGGGAAAGCTTATATGATATACAAAACTACTCGATAGAAGAACTTTTTATTTTGGTTTAGAAAACCTACTCTTGTTTCCCAGAAAAATATTTTAATTGGGTCTTTAATTAAAAAATAATTTTTGTAATGCAAAAGGTAAGTAAATTAATGGGAAAAGGATGGCCAGGATTAACACCTAATCACATCATGGTTTGTCTCCTGTCTATAAAGAAGCTAGAAGCAAGACAAATAAAGATAAAATAATTTTTTTGATTTTTCTTTTTTTTCTCCACATTTTTGTTATCCTTTTATCTACTTAAGTAAAACAAGTTTTGAATCAACTTACAGTGAAAGAACAAGGACTGATGGCAAAATTTATACCACAGTGAGGTTACGTTGTGTTCTTCCATTTTGCAAATACAGCATCAAGAATCTACTCCATTGCACTTTCTATCCTCAGAGGGAAAGGCAGTGGTGTAGTGCCTTAAAATATCATGTAACCTGACAGAATAGGATGGGTAGGATATGGTACAGCAGGGATTTAATGAGCCATTTTTTTGTCCATCACTAGAAGCTTCCTGCAGGCATGCCCATACAAGTGGTTTAAAATTGTTACTTTTTTTTTTTCTTTCTATTTTTCCCATCTTTTAAAGGAAGTTTGTTTTAGTATAAATGTGTTTGCTGAAGGTCAAGGACAAAATTCTGATGCAAGATGTGTGTGTAATTTTCAATAACTAATAAAAAGCCTGGAATTTGTCTAAAGATGCCATCTGATCCTGTGATGTAAATACATGGAATGTACAAATTGAATTCTGTGTTGAGTTGGGTGGGCCCCCAGTGATAGAGATATTGTGCAAAATGTTCTTTACTGTTTTGCTATTTGTAGACTTGGTGTTTGGCTGCCTTTTCAAATGTTTCCTGAATCACCATCTTTCAGTACAGCTACAATAGGAGAAGTAGCATTTGTAATATTGTGACTAACACTTGTATCAGAGCTAAGCATTGTGAGTGCCGGTGTCCAAGTGCCTCGCTAATGCATGACGTGCAGGCAATATGCTGGGTGATAACCCTAGAAATAACCTAGAATTCTTTTATAGTTCCAGAAATACTCACTTGAATTCTTGCAGCTGTTTCAAAAGGAGATAAGTGCCTTGGCCCCTAAAAACCTGATGATCTGGAGGAAAATAATATCAATTAACACTTCTCCTTGCCTCTGGAGTGCTCTCAGACACTCTTGTGTGTCTTGCTATCTATTATATCATAAATTGATATAGGAGAGTGCCTTTCAAAAGCCCTGGTATTTGCCTCCAAAAATGAATGTTTTGTTATAAGAATTAATGGAAACCTGAAAAAAAATACACAGAAAACTATTAATAATGTAAGCATGTATGTAAGACTCTAACTGATGAAAAGCTGCTGGAGTGATCTGCAGGAAACACAATTCTGCTGCTATTGCCTCTGTGTTCCACGCAAAGCTTCCCAGCATGGTTGTGATCAGATCTGGAAGTCCTTGCCCTCACAATTCCCATGGGTCATCGCTGTCGTGTATCGTACAGGTGTGCAGGGGCATGGGAACATGCAGAACATCAGAGGGTCTGTGTCAAAACCAGTCAGGACAATTTGGGCCTTGAATAGAGTGAGTTGAGAGTCATGGGTCATATAGATAGGAAATGATGTTTAGTGACAAAACAAAAGAGAATTCGTCTAAAGTTGCTTTTAATCTTTTGATTACTATGATGAAAGGACCAGAGAAAAGAGAAAAAAGAATCACAATACCAGTATACAAAGCCAAGATATACCCACATGTCTGGTACTGTCTCTCCACATCCAAAAGGGACAGTGAATGAAAAGAAGGTGTATGAAACAGCTTCTAAATATCTCAGACTTTGCTTGTTCACCTCGTTTTCAAAAACAGTTGTGATAGAAGTCTCTCTAATGATAAGTGATTTGAAGAAGAGCAACACATTTGCTAAATATGACAAGATAAGGCGTAAGGACATAGAATAAAATTACCAAATTTTAATCAGACAGAAAATCTACAGTTAATTATTGCCTTAAAGATTTTTTAGATGCTATGATAATCCAGTTTATTTTAATACAGTCTTAGAAGGTCTTTTGGACCTCAAGATAGATTTGGTTTTGAAAAAATAACCCCAGAAAGGATGTTGTACTGACTGGGCAAAACTGCTATTTCAGATGAGGCTAAAAGAAGCATTGTGTCTCACCACTGAATATAAAGACCTATTTTATGCATCTGAAGACTGGCTTATTCTCAAGGTTCGGGTATATTCTGCTGTTTTCATACCTTAACAAGTTACTGAGTGCTAGGTGCTGTGAAGTAACTGAGTTCACCCAGGCTGTCATAAAATGTGAGATAAAACGTTGTAGTTTAAGGTGCTTTCACATAGACAGACAGTGACAATGGCAACGAGTGCCAATATGAGTGAGTGATGGTGTTTAGGCAAGGAGGAGCAGAGAAATTTTGGGCTTCTATCTCCATCCCAACATTGTTCAAATATTTAATCCAATTACTTTTTGCAGTAAAATGGTGAGTTCTTCAGGGACGAAGAAGTGGATTTCATTGGAAGCTCTTTGGACATCGCTCTTTATGTGTGGGCAGGTGCTTTGTTATGAGATGAAGATGCCTCCAGCCCTGTCTTAAAATTAAAAATCACTTTTGATGAGAAAACTGTTAGGTTCCTAATCCAGAAAGGAGGGCTTTGAACCTTTGTCTGCTGTAACAATGAGAGATCTGAAGTCAGTGACTCCATGCTGGCATCTCTTTTCACCTGCTCTCTGTAGGTGTCAGATCTGGCATTCCTGGGAATGTCAGATGCACAGTGTTGTTCAGGTGTATTATTTATATTAATTAAGTGTATTTAGTAGTCAATTTAACCCCCAATAACCATATAAAAATGTAGCTTGGAATTCTAATTACAAGTCCAGAGGATGAAAATCAAGTATATGTTAATATATAAAAGAAAGAATTTTTAAAATAGCAATCATGGGGAGTAACATAATCCAACACAGAAAACCGGAGAGTGTGTACTGAGAGAATGCATTTATGGGTTTGCAATTTTTTTCATCTTTCTTTTGGTATTTCTCCAACTAGACAATATTTTAGCTTTGGATCTGACAGGATGTTTAAATATGAGAAATAAGCAGTAAATCAGCAGACCACATAGCTGCGATTTACTGTGCTGTCAGTAGTATGGGATGCAGTGCAGGAATGCTGGTGATTTGAAAGCGCTGGAAGACCTATCTAATTGACTCAGTGCATAAGCATTTGCTGTTTTATTGATTGCCAAATGCCTCAGCTGCCAAAATGTCTCCTTTCTGATGTGTTGTGTCTTGAAATGAGAACAACTGCTTCTTTTCAAACTCCCCAAATTTTTGAAACACAGATATTGAAGGAAACATTAAGACTCTAAGATTTTAGTTAAAGATAACTTTTGCTAGAATTAGTTAGAGGAAGTAGGTCCACCTGAGACTGATTAAGAGTTAATAGGAGTTAAGTTAGAAACAAGCTTTTAAGTTGCAGATAATTAATTGTCTCTCTATATTTGCTTAGCTGTGTTTATAATAAGAATCAGAAGGCATTGATAGATAGATCTAAAGAAATCTAAAACAGTTGCTAATTTTTCCCATCTGGATACTATTCAGAAGTCATTAGGAAGAAACTGGATGTTTCCCAAGAGGCTATTTGTATTGTCAAAACCCAGAGGGGTGGAAAGTTCAAGTGAGGAAGACTATTATTCCTTCATCTTCAAGACCACTCCTCAGTTAATAATGACCACCGACCCAATTTAAAAACTACACTATGCATGCTTAATGACATTAAAGCTAATTTCCATACAAAGTGGAGAATAGGAGGGGGTCATTGTTATAAATATGTATTTGTATTTTGGATATTCATAACTTTCGTGGATAAATAGACTCTGTAACCGTTCATACCTTGACACTGTGTATTAAGAAGCTATTCCACACAGCTGTCCAGTGCCAATAAAACATACATTTTCTAACTTTAAACTTTTAGATAAGAGTTTTTGTCCATCTCAGTTGGATATTGATACTAGATCGATGTTAATATTTTGGTAAATCATTTAAATTATCTTTTTCATACTTGATTTGGAAAATGTGACATAAGTGAACTGCTGGTTATGTCACATCTCCTAGGTACCTTGTAAATGTGTTTATTATCTTCTATTTTCACATCCTCCTGTGGGCAAAAAGCTGTGAGAGTAGCCAGTTATCACATCTGCTGAGTTTTTCAGGATTTCATGCGCTATTGATGGTTCAACGTCTAGTTTATGCACAACTCACTGTGTTGTTCAGTCCTTCTCTTGTTCTTACAAGAACCGTGTGTCTATTTTGCTTTTTCTCACCTAGCAAATGTCTGAAGCCTCAGACTTGGAAATCAAGAAATGCCATGAGTACTTGAACTAGTGAAGTCTTGTTTTATGTGAATGTATGTCTTGAGGTTGACTGATGTTGATGCTAAAGAAAATGAGAATGCTGTTGCTGTTCTGTTGCTGAACTTTGGAAGGGTGCTGTATCTTGTAGATAATCAAGTGTGAGCTTACATTGTGCACTTTTTGTCACTTCGAGCACTTAAATAGGCTTGATCCTCTGCCTGGTTGCTTGTTCATGCAATATTTTAGATTTCTAGAAAACGCTCAAATCTGTTTTGTTCAATATTTGTAAGTGTAGACAGACACGTAAAACTTGGCATTCCTGTAGAGAGATTATAGCGCACTACTGTTTTTAAAACAGCTAAAATTTTAGGAATTCAAGATCATCTTACTTCGAGTAGGATAAGTAATTTGCTCAGTTAATTTTGAAAATTCCAGTAGCAGATCGTTTGGGATTTGTTCTTTCCATTAAGATAGGTGGACTGTATTTCTGCCTGTGCTAGTCCTGATCTCATCATAACTCAGAATATTCATGGCAGAACTTTTAAGATTTTGAAATTATATTATTAACCTTGGATTAGCCTGTGACCCATATGGTTAATCTCAAACTTTTATTTATTGGAATTAATAAATCTTTTGTTCAAAAAATTTTAAAGAATCTTTTATATGTAAGTTGGAACACTTGCTTGTGTGGTTTTTTATAGAATTCTGCTTGTCATTTTTTAGGTCAGGTAATGAATTCTAGAATAATGTTATATGGGAGCACATTTACTTAATTTCAGCTTTGCACTAGCTCAGTGTAGAAATAAAAAATGTTACGAATTCTCATATCATTACATATCTTAATGTCCTATCATAAAAATACTTTATGCACCCTACTGTTGCTCAAGAAAAATTATTTCTAAAAAGGGAAAAAATATTAAGAATAAAGATATTATTGATAATTCTTTCACTGTGTGATGTTTTAATGATGAAATAATAACATTAAGATCTAAACAAACAAGTATTGTGCCACTGTAACAAATGTAATGCTTTGCCTTCACACTTTCCCCTTAGTTTTGCCACCAGTAATGGGAGAACCATTGGAGTCCCATCTAACAACTACAGGATGCCAGGCCCTATTGAGAGTAAAATGGGATGATTCTGTGGTAAAAAACATCAATGCTGATCTTCACAGATCCATTAGTACTTCTTAGATCCTTTATCTTAAGTAGTCCACCCATCTTTGGAATAGATATCCTGACTTCATTTTGGTTTTTTTAAAAAGTATCTTTGCTGAGTATAGGTGTTACTGAAAAACACAGTAAACTGGCTTAGCTTGTCTACTTGGAATGTAATGATAAATCTCCTGTACTTAGACAAATATCAAATGATTTGAATGTCCTTTCACAACAGAAGAAAGGAAAATATATATTTTAAAAAAGGATTAAAAATAATCTGATGAGAAAAGCTGAAGAAAAAAAGTAAGGTACTTCTCAATAATTGTTTATGTACATACTGACATCTGACAGTTCTCAGTGGTTAGTGTGAAGCAGATATTTTCCTTTCACTGATGGAGAGGGAAAGTGATCTCAATTTGCTTTGCAGTTATTTCAGAATACCTTGAAGTAAGAATGTGCCTGAGGATAGGTAGAGCAAGGCAGTTGGTGTGTGGTAACTTACTACACAAGAGTAAATCAGCCATTTGCTGGAGCTCTGTTTTTAAAATCTATCATGCTGTTCAAATTCTGCCTTTTTATGTTTGCTGGATTTTCAAATGGATTTGGGCAGCCATGCTTTGGTTCGCAATTAAACAGACAATTTCTTTAGGCATTTTTTTTCTGCTTCACTGAAGTAAAAAAAAGTGTTTTATATCCATTTATTACATTTACTGGCAGTTTCATTACTCTGAATATTCAAAACTCATGGAATGAGAATTGCAGCTTGGAAGAAATCCAAAGTTCTCATTGTTAATGGTGTTTCAGAGAATCATATTCTGAATTACCTGATAAAGGTTACACTTTATTAGATTTATTGATGGCTTTCTTCACGGGTTGGGCATTGATTTGAATTGCTAAATGAGAAGAGTAAATGTTTACTTCTAGAAAGAAGTTGCTTACATTGTATTTTCAGTATGATACAGTTCTTGGCCTTCTAAATCTTGATTAATCACAATTCTCTCTCATAGCTTGTAGTTAGTTTCTAATGACTGAAGCTGACCTAGCTGCCATATTTGTGTTTTATGTAATAGAGAAATGTTCTGACCTGCTTACACTTTTTTGAGGGATGGGAAAGAAAACCCTGATTGCCCTGGCTTCCAGGACCTCTGTATAAAGCACTTCTTATTACTTTGTGGTTGCCCATTCTATTAAATCCCTGACACTCAGGGCTCAGATTGGTGTAGTTCGTTGCACATGGGCAGTTCGAAACAGCACCGTGATGGCACTTCTTTCCTTTGGACAAATTGTGACATTCCAGTTCCTCTATGGACTGGCTCTGCTCATTGTGATCACTGCACCCTGTTAGGCAGTGTTTCACTGTGTCCTGGTGCATGTGGTAGAAGAATTGCTTATGGAGAGCATCCTTAAATTCATACACAAAGGACATTGCAGGCAGCTTTTAGGGAGCAGCTATTTAAGGTGGTGATACATGTGTGATCATGGTGCTGATCGTGGTTTATTTTTACATCCTCATGTGACAAAAAGTTCTCATTCATCCTGACTCTCATAATCAGAGTATTTTAGCCACTTCTTTTATTTCTGTTACGTTTGGTCACAGTTGGAAAATTAATGTATTCTTTGGTGCATCTGTTTTGAAGCAAATCTTGTTTTAAAGAAGAATAGTGTCTAAAGATGCAATATTAAGATGGTTTTCCTGTCTATTAGGGGTTAATTAGTAGAGCTAATATAATTTAGGATTTTTTCTTAACTTTAAAATTTGCTGTATGATTCTGTAAACACTTCTGTTCATTGAAGCAAAGAAGTGTTCAGAAGAAACCAGAATAGCCACAGAAAGAAGCAAAAAAGAAATAGAGAAAGAAAGACTAAGAAACAAACCTGATATCAATAGCCACAGGTTACAGATTTAGCCTTGCTCTACAGGGATGTATTTCTGGATTGTTTTTATTTGTATTTCAGTGCTGCTTGAGAGTTCGTATTGCCTCTGTCTCTGTGGTTCCCATCCTGAAAAAAAATTGCTTTCTAACCAGACAACACAGGCAGTGTGAGAAAGGAAGTGTAATCTCCATTTTAGAGTTGGGAAAGAGGCAGAGACGGAGTCTGACTGTTCTCAGCTCACACAGGATGTCTCTGGGAGAGCCAGAAATTGAACCTGGATATGTTGCTTTAGTCCTACTGAGTCTCATGACAGTCTTTTTCTCAAAGCAAAAGAAAATGCATTTATTTGATGTACTCATGTCAATAATTTTCCTGTGGATACTATTTGGAACATCTGTGGTTTTTTTAAAATATAAATCCATCTTTTTTTCTTCCTTTTCATTTCATAGTTAGCACTAATGTTTAATGTGACATGGAATGGAATTTACAGCTTCACTGTGTGAGGGATTGAATTAGAAGAAATTTTGATAATAGTTTAAACATAATTAACCTATTTTTTCAAAGAGATTACATTTCTAGATAATCTTTGTTGTCATTTTTATGTAAAAAATTTAAATCTGTTTCTATCTTTCATAAACTCATGCATTTGCAAAAAGAGATGGTATTTCAGATGTGCTTAAACGGAAAAATCTTTTTTTCCCCCCTACTTTATTAAAAGCAGATAATGGCTTAGAATGTAGGTTTTAATTATTTTCTTTCTAAAGTATTCGGAAGTTGATAATTTTTAATGTACCATGCATATCTTGAAACTGGTGTTTCTGATCCTGGTGATATGTGGTGGATCTTCCCATGATCTCTTCTGGGAGAGAAGTTGTTTGCTTTTGTATTGGAGAATTTCTTCAGCAATGTAGGTGCAAAACCAGTTTTACTGATATAAATTTCTCCTAAGATCTTTTTTTACCAGAACACATGAAGAAACTACCTGTCTAAGTCCCAGCCAATTAAAGTCACTCTACATATTTAAGAACCACAACAATTTACCCTGTAATTGGAAAAATTATCTGAGGGAGCCATGGAAGAGTTGAAAACATTGGACTATGTCAGTTTTTATATCTGCAGGGCTGTTTCAGAGTAGTGAGTGCTCCTGGACACATATGAAAAACAGCAGCCTTTGACATCATTGTGGCAGCTTGCCTTTTTTCATTATGTAGAATGAATTTAAACAATCTGCTGAATTCTTACTATGAGGAATGGGTTTACTGGGAGATTTTTTCTGTATTTTACTGAAGTTGCAAGCTGGTATAATACTGTCTGTGGCAGTAGGCAGCAGCAATAAAAACTGACCCAAAAGTTAGTTTCGTACTAACACATCTAAGAGGGCAGTTGCAGGTGGAAGGCAGGTTTGGCACAGTGTTTAGGAGCTCATCTGTAGCCTTGGCTTTAGACTTACCATTCTAGTTTTTGAAGCTCTCTGGAGGATCTGTCTGGACTGTCTCCAGGTAGAACAAGCAGAACCACTTTGAAGAGAAGGTGAATGAGCATCAAATGACAAATTGATGTCACCACAAGTAGTGGTCTTTCACTGGCAGAAAGATCTTGCAGATTTATATCCTACAGTGTTTTATCTTGAACTGAAACCTAAGGAAACAATTGGACTGGGTGGCAAACGATCCGTGTTTGTGAGTGTGATTCTTAAACAAGCCCAGTGTTTGTACCATACTCAGTCTGCCTTTGAAAAATTAACTGTGATATGAAGGGCACCTTGGTATGCATCTATCTTAGGATTCTATTGGAAAAATATTTCAAGGATTACAATTGTCCAGGCATATGGAATAGTAATTGCATGCAAATACATTTTATGCTTTTTAGCTTGGCTCTGTCAGCTGCAATGGCTGGCTGTGCCTATTTAGTCAAGGAATGTATTATAAAAACAGACAGACTATTAAATGAAAAAATCAGTATGAAAACAAGAGACCTAAATATAAAATATACTTTCACTGTAATAGTGACTATTGAAATTCTGTACCTAAAACAGCCCTGGAATTTTTAGTAGTGATCATACTGGTTTAGTATTTATTCATGGGCTGTATGGATACATGTTACTTGGTTCCTTGTTTTCTCTGCACAACAGTCTCTGAATATACTGTGAACTTTACAAGGAGCGGCTGAAAAAAAGGGCTCTCAATTGTGTACTCGCAGTATACTTATGTTGAGCTCTTTGTTATGAGACCATGGTGGGTTTATTGTTTTGTTTTGTTTTGTTTTCTGAGCTTTAATAGTTTACTGAAGGTTAAGCCTTGAAATTTTATTAGCTTTTAATTCTGATGTAGTCATGCTGTTCACTGTGTCAGAATGTTTCTCAGATCCCTTGGCTAACTGTTGCTGCCACCTTGGTGAGGACCAGAGAAACCACAGAAACATCACAACCAACACAAATTGATCAATTTTATTTGCTTATCTCTTTTTATCTGATAATTAAAATGGACTTTCTTTAGTTCAACAGCAAGCCTATGCACAAAGGACATTGAGTTGTTTTGATGTGCTGATTGAAAGACAAATGGGCTTTTGAATTACAAGTAACTAAGGAATGAGAATTCTGATGAAATCCTGTGAAGTGCTTCATAAAACTAACTTCTGAGGAAATCTGTGGCTGAAGTTACACATCTACTCATCTTTTTATCGAAACTAAACAGTTATAATTATTTTCACTTCATGTGTGAAGGGTAGAGGTGGTTCCTAAGGCACAAGGTGTTCTTCAGTGCATGGCATGGGCAGCTCTAAACAAGGCTTCTCATTAAGCACCACTGTTTCTGGTCAAAGAAGCTGAAATCAGTTTGCATCAAATAGCATGGATTACACAGCATTTTTTATTATTGTGCTTGTAAAGTGAATGGGTGTATTCAGTAATGGGGAAAAGTGCCCTTTGTCATTGAAAACATTATTTTTTATTTCTTGTTACTAGATTTGCAAATAATAACCTTCACGTTTTAGATGTGACAAGAACAATTGAATTACTAACACAAAATCAGCTTAACGTGAATTTGGATTTATTGTGAAAGCATAAGTAAAGAGCTTGTCCAGCAATAGGATATTTGCAGTTCTTTGAAACTCAGATCTAGTCCAAGAAACTGGAATATGAAAAACTGCTGCAAACAATTTTTGAAACTCGGCTTTGTTCACATGTCAGCACATTTTATCTTCAATACTCTTAAAGGAAAAAGGGAATTTCTATGAGTATCTCTGGCACTTGGCAGTGGAGCAAGCTTAAAATGTAAGTGACAAACTGTAGAACAGAACTAGTTCCTTCCTGAAAGTTGTTCTTTTCTGTCACTTAAATATTATTTTATGGAGAAAAGATTCTGAAACTGTTCTTTGAGAACTTATGCATTCTCTTGATTTGCAGGGGAAAGAGACCTTAAGGAGATAAGTTCTTCTGATCATAAAAATCTATACTTCCTTGTTATATCAAGTATATAAATAAACTTGCCATATAGTTGAGTATTAAAAACGAAGAAGAGTCAGAGCTTGACCCTGATGTATAATGTGTCACCCTATATGTATTAGATGTGCCCCCATGCAAAGTAAATAACATTCTGAACTGTAACCAAACCACGAGATTAATTAATAGACCATATATTTTGGACTGTCCTCTGTGGCCTCTAAGCCTTCTACATCAGTCAGGGCAAAATCTGACATTCATCATTGACTGTCTTCAAAATTAACTTTCGTAATAATGTTTCCTCTGTTTTCTGTCCAAAAATGTTACATGGAGTCTGGGGTATACAAAAATTTGAGCCAAAGAAGGCATTCCAGCTGAGGTCAATAATAGTGCTGTTTTATATAAGGAAGTTTTATATTAGGATTTGGTGTCCCTGACACCAGACCTTTAGACTAATGGGAAGGTAAAATTCCTAGTGTAGACCCAATACTTGTTTTTGACATTAATGATATATAAGGTTTATATAATTCTTGAGATAATTGTAACAAATGTTTAATAATAAATAACTGTGGTGCTTTACTGAGAAATATAACAAGAAGCATTACTGATGCAGGGAAGGGCAGGTATATTGTACAGGGAAGAACTGGGTAATATTTAGGACTGGAGCACTTGGGTGAAATTTGCATTTAAAGATGAGGAAATGTCTGGTTCCAGTGATGTGTTTTCCCTTTGATGTGAAGACAAGTGAAGGGAACTGATGGTCTTGGTCGATGACAGTGAGCCAGCATCTTGATTTAACTCTCATTAGGGCAAACATTTCTTAAATATTATCTAGGAAGCTATTTCCAGGACAGGCAAAAAGTATTGATGCTTTTGCAAAAGGCAGTGCTAAACTTTGGAGTCCCAGCTGCAAAAACAAGCACATGTCTGGAGGGAAGGGCTTGTTGTCCTCAAGGCAACTGGGCAAGTATGGCTAATTTTTCCAGGAGATGAAACTTGAAGAGTTTGTAGATGTATTCTATAAATGCATTATGGATGTAAAATTCAACATAGAAAATGGAAGACATTTAACCTGAAAGTCAGTGATGACATAAGAAACTACAAAATAGCTGTAGGTAAATTCAAGCTAGAAATTAAAGGCATGTAAGCCTCGGACAGCATTTTCCCTACATCACTGAGCTTAGTCTTGTCCTATGCTATTACAAATGCTGTTTTAAAAGCAAGCAAAGTTTTGCCCCTGCTTTCTGACTCCTGTTAGAAAACTTTCAGCACCCGAAAGAATTGGATTCTGAAACTGCTGTCCACAAAATGAAGTGTAGGTAAAAGGCCCAGCTCTTTTATGATGGAAATTGTGTCCACAAATAGGATTGTGTAATGTGGTTAGCTCTGACCACACTGAGCTGCTTTGTGACCTGCTGATCTGTACAGGTTCTGTGCCCTTTCCTATTTGTTACTCCCTTGAATTCCAACATACCTGATGTTTTCCCTGAATAGGTTACTCTTTTAAGTCTGTTTTTGATAATTCCTGATAATGAATGGTGGCCACATTCCTTTTTTTGTGTTTATCTCTTGGCTTGAATGTGGCAACAGTGAATTAGCATAAATGGTCTGAGAAAAGTAGTTAATATAGATTAATTTGTACTCTTCTTTAATCCTTTGAATTTACCTCCTTGAAGATACGTCAAAGATGAGTTTGGTTCATAAATATGTTTAGAAGATAAATAAAGTAGGGGGAAAGAATCCTGTTTTATGGTATTTTTAAAACTCAGAAATAATCCTTTATAATCAGTAATTGACCTATATGATGTTTTTACCAGTTTGTTTCAGATCCTTGTGCCAGCAACCCCTGTCACCATGGTAACTGTAGCACCAGTGAGGATGGCTACCTCTGTCTCTGCAGTGAAGGCTTTGAGGGAACAAACTGTGAACATTCACTCCACAGCCCTCCAGCCTCTGAACAGACAGAGGCCACCTCACCCCGACACAGCAGCCCAGCCTCGTCCACCTTGGAGCCTGACATTGCTCTGCCCCGTTCGAGAGCCACTGTGATGTTACCTACATGGCAGCCAAAGGCAGGACAGAGAGTTGTGGATCTCAAATGGGATGAAATAGAGGTGAGAGTATTCTAAATGAAAATTCACAGACAAAAAAAATTTGAAAGTGTTATTTTCAAGTTGTCATTTTTGCGTGGTTTCATGATGTCCTCATGAGAAAACTGAAGATATGATCTCTGCCCTGAGTTAATATGTTGGTAAAATTAGAACAAAAAAAACATTTGATCCATGTTATGAGTAATGGACTTAAGTTGGCTAATGTGTTGTATTAGATACTTTGAAATGGGATAATACTGTTTCGTCCAGTCAGTTGTATGACACCATATCTCCAAACATCAAATAAATTTAGGAAAATCTAAAGGTTAAAGCAATACTTTTAATGTATTTTTTGATATTTGCAGTTATAATCACATTTTGCTTTGAAAAATACATGTTCCTGCAGTATTAAGAAAGCATACTTACTTGAGGATTAAAAGGGGTAGTTAATGTATTACACAGGGCACAACTCTAGGGGTGCAATTACAGTGGTGGAAACTTTTAGATGATTAAATTTTAGACATTTATTGTAACTGTTACAAACAAATCTCTGTCAAAACGTAACAGTATCTGGTAAAACCACAGCTGGAAAGCACACAGCCTATGATCCTTGAGAAATGTGATCTTTGATTTCTACTGTGTTGTACACTGCCCTATTTGTAATGCTTAAATGTTTTGCATGGACTCAAGTATCTGCAAAAATTTTAAGAAATGATTAAACTTAACCAAGTTGCTGTTAAAGTAATGATCAGCTTAGTACCAAATGCTAGAAGTAATGAAACTTGTTGCTAAAAAATATTTTAATTTCTGTAGGCAAAGAATTAGAATTTTTGTGACATCTTTTTCTTATTGATAAAGGCCTTGTAATGTAATTTTATTTCAGTTTATTCAGGAATAAATAGGCAAAATGTCAGTTGTATCTTTTTCTGAAATCTTTCAATGAGTTTGATTCTCCTGAGGTGTTTTGACATACATAATGAGAAAGTGAACAGGCAGAAGTTTACTCCTGGAAGAAGTGTATTTTTCATCACTCTTTTCTAGCCCAAACAAATTTTGTTGATGTTTTTACTGTAAAATTTATTTAAATCAATTTTCTGAAAGTAGACTCAGCCTATGTAGAATATATGTTTGGCGTGTTATTTTATCTGAGGTATAAGTATTTATAGGCATGTATTCCATTTCAGTGGGAGTGCTGGTAGACCACGTCTGGAGCACAAAGCTTTATTTCCTGGAATTTCATCTCCCATATCTATTATTTTACAGTAGAACATATGTCAGGCACCAAGGATGGAGTTTGGAGAGAGCACTGAAGCAGAAAGAAACAATGATCTGCTCTTATTACTTAGTTTAAATGAAGTCTTATCTCTGCGTGGGTGGTCCATATGTCCTGATTGATTAAGGGCATGCTCTTACCTGTACCAGATTTCCCTGGCATGTCTTCCTCAGTCTGTGGTCTGGTGTTGTATAAGGAACATTTCTGCCTGCTTTGCATTTTAGATAGATTCACTAAGAATCTCAGTCAAACAGATCATTCACAAGTGGGTGTTTCAACAGCTGAAATTCACCCTTCTGCATGTCTTCTGTTACCTGAGAAATACATTATGGTTTGCATGATTAACACTAGCATGGAAATTACTTGCTACCCTATTACAAAATTGCTTGTGTTGGTATGTTTTTAATATACTGTGATGGGTATTGTATTTTTGACAAGCTTTCCAATGTGGCTTAATGTCCTTCTACCTTGTTCTTTGGAAGTCACAGCGAGAGAGATGATTATCTGAAACAAAGAGATTTCAGTTGCTGATTCAAGACATTGTATCTGATCTGTATTAACAGAAGAGAGTTGATTTGCCTGAAGATCTGTGTTCCAAAGCCCCTTTGGTGGAGGTTTCAGAAGTAAAAAGTGTTAATAACAAAAACACTACCTTTCCTCATGGCTGTAAGAACTTTGCAAAATTTGGTCCTGTTTTGCTCTCTTAAAAGGAAGAGAATAAAGTAGCTGTAGGTTTTATATTGCAAAAACATACTGTTCTGATCTTTGTTGAGATTCAGAAGACAACAAATACTAACATTATGTTGTTCCTTGTTTGCTTTTTTTTTTAAATCTTCCAAGACAAGTCTGTTTTCCAAATTATTCTATACTGATACTGGAAGCTAACTAATGTTCTTCAGACCCTTTTGTCTCATCTCAGAGAGAAATTTTGTCAGACTCTTTCCAAGTGAAAGCTCTCACTATCTTGCAAGGATGAAGTTTCCATGAAAGCTTTTCTGCGAAATTTTGGGAGCTCAAAAAATGAGCACCTGAGAGAAGTAAACTGTCTAGGAGATGTATGATGTGTGCGTACAGTTGGACATGTTTTCTGTATTCCTTGGATACCAGGGATACATCTAGCACTGCTTGCTGGAATGAACTGTCTCAATAGTATCTGTACCAGTAGACAACGTACAGATGTCTTTGCATGCAGTTTCATTTCTTAAAGTGGCCTTCATATAAGAAATTAATCTTTTCCTGATATGCAGATTAAGGACTAAAACCGTAGATCATAGATAAGAATATTTTCTCTCAGTTGATTTTCTTTACTGTTATACAAATTTATCTTTGTTCTCATATGTTGGAAGATAATTCTTTTTCCTACTTGTGGCAACCGGTTCCCCTTGCAAGAGAGATCCGGCTAACAATCCACATTTCCCCAGTTCAATCATCTTTTGTGTTACAATGTATAAGAGATATCTATTAGCCAGTAATGGAGAGAAAAAGAAACCATCTCATTAATACTAGTCAATTAATGGATTTAACAAAAGTTTCAGTGTACAAAATCAACCGTAAGAATACCAGTACCATACTGTTACATACAGCTTTTCATAATAGAACTGAAATTCTTTTCAAAGGAAATCAGCTGTATTTTTCACATTTTACAGACTGAGATGCTGAAGCACAGAACGGGGAAGTGATTTGCCAGGTGCGCAGCCAGAAATTAGAATGCTGAGCATGTGAATCCTAGTCTAACCTTCTATTTATACTGCAATTTTGTGTTCAGATTCAAGGGTTTGGACCTAGTGATTAGAGGCTACAATAAACTTCTAATTCTCCTTGCAGTGGGGACAGCATTTGCTTTATGTGTGTCCTTAGTCAGTAAATTAGAAACCTTTAAAAGGAGTGTGGCTGAGTCAGGTGGAAAATCCTGAACGAGAGTGTTGCTGCTCTGCAGCAATGGCAGAATTATTCCTTAAGCATATTCTTGAAACAGGAATGTTTGAGTCTTGACTACTTTATGTGTTGCTAATGTTTGTGCATTTTTCTGTCAAAGTATGGTATGGGTGCAGGAGGACGAACAGAAGAGAATCTGAACAAAATCAGAGGAGAGATCCATTTGAGATTGCTAAATACAGAACAGAAACTTGATCCTTAGAAATGACATCTTAGGAGAATCTTTGACATGGAAATAGGTGAAGGTTGGAGTATATATACTTGCCCTTTTTTTACCCTATTTTCTTGGTATTCCCTCTTATAATTGCTGTTAAAGTACTGGAATGTGTGTAATTTTAGTTTGACTTAGGACAGCTCTTCTACCTGTATATAAGATTTGTTTTGGAAACCTCTAGGATTTTTATTTTGCTTTGAGAAAAAGATATTCTACAAACACATAAGGAGAATGAAGGAAACACAGATTTTGATAGAATAATACTAGTTTTCTTCTAGGATGAATCTGTAACTTCACTAACTCTCTCCTCTACAATATTAATTTATGGAACTTTTTGTTATATACAGACACCATTTTCATAGACAACTTGATATATCTCTAGATAGGTGCTACCCTTTATTATAATTATTTTCTACGTAAAACCCTAAATATCTCTAAAAGCTCAATATGCTTAAACAAAATTTATGTGAAGTTCATACAAACCTCAGTTTATGATGTTCCATTACTAAATCATGTTTAACAGATAGTCATAAATACTAGCTTTCCTAAAATCAAAGCTCTTTAAGACAGAAATTCTAGTGAGTGCAATTATATCAAGATATTGAAACCCTGCCCATCTGAAGCTGTATTGGTGGGTGGACTCAGAATTTTTGGTGATCCAGAGCTGTTTTTGAAAAGTATCTGGATTCATTTAACTACTCCTTCAGGAATCATCCTGTTTTGAAGTCCTAGAAAGTATGAGGGGAAAAAAAAAAAAAAAAAAGGCCTGATGTGTTTACTGCCTTTCAGTGTTTTGGTGTAGAAATATCTATAGCTGACTCGACAGTCTTAGGTTGAAGTTTATGTCCCAGCTTATTCTCCAGTGACCTGAACCCATACACTGCATGCAGAGATTTGACTATGTGGAATTTTTGCTCAATGAACTTGTTTTTACACAGTGTTTGCCTTTCTTTTCAGAACAGCTCCATACACTCTGGAATAGTAAATGACTATTAATTGTTCATGGAAATAATCTTTATTGAATGACTGTTGTGATCTAAGCAGAGGATAGGCAGCTAAGCCCCACACAGCCACTTGCTCACTGCACCATCCAGTGAGATGGGGGAGAGAGTTGGAAGGGTAAAAGTGGGAAAACTCATGGGGAGATAAAGACAGTTCAATAATTAAAAAAGGTAGAAAACAACAAAGGAAAAGGCTGAACAAAACAAGTAATGCAAAAAGCCCCAGTTACTCACCACCAAGTAACTGATGCCCAGCCAGTCTCTGAGCAATAGCAGGTCTGGCCAACTTCCGCCCCCCACCCCCAGTTTTATTGGTGGGCATGACTTTCGATGGTGTGGGATGTCCCTTTGGTCAGTTGGGATCAGCTGTCCCACTGTGTTCCCTCAGCACCCCTAGCTTACTTGCTGGTAGTGCAGTCTAAGAAAGAGAAAAGGCCTCGATGCTGTGTGAACATTTTAGTGATAACTAAAATATCCCTGTTATCAACACTGTGTTCATCACAAGTCCAAAACATAGCACCATGCAAAGTATTGTGAAGAAAATTAACTCCATGCTAGCCAAAACCAGTACAGACTGAACGTCAGATTTTATGAAGTTGTCCATGATTTTGGTGGCCATCTTGAAACAAGAAGGCAGCTGGCTAATATGATAATCTAGTTAATCTGTCATTGTGTAAGAGAGCCTCCTGTGCCTGCTGATGCGTCTACCTCTTGGTGTAATGTTGGCATTGATAGTCTGTGACAGAAATAGAAAGTTTCAATAATGTTATCTAGAGGATTGCTGTGCATTGGAATGTGCTGGATCCTCTTGGTGCTGTGATTGCTGACTCTGCAAAGTGACTCTTGCTCAGATGAGCAAAGAAACAGACTGCCAGCAACAGGATTCGCTGGGTGGATTTGCAGCCTTCCTTACATCAGGTTTCAGTGCTACAATATGTGGTAAGCCTTCTTCATTTGATACTGTTTTTGGATGCCGTCTGTCAGTCTCCCCTTGGTGTTCTTCAGAGAGGCACTACTCCTACTCTAAACACTTTTACTTTTCTCTCCCACTGGTGAGATATGTTAGAAGTAAACCTTGATTTTCTTCTGTTCTTGTTTTCTTTCAAGCATTGTTCCATCTGAAACTCTGAGGGTAGAAACTCTGGAGGTTAAGCTAAATGACACTAGATTTTTCAGAAGAAGTAGTTTTTCTCTGCTACAGGGCAAGGGAACTGGAGCTGTTGTTCTGTGTTGTTGTTGTTTTGCTTTTTTTCTTTTAGAATTTTGTTCTGAGTTCAGTTTCTGTGCTAGAAATCATCCTGCTTTGTTGCTTGGCAGCTCAACAATAAGTAGATAGTACTAGATCCCTGTCTTATGGTTCTATTATATTGCCTTTTCCTACTTCTATTTTCACTTTTTATTTGCCAACAGCTGTTCAAGATCTGTAGTCAGGATCTAACCTGTTTTATTTCTCTCATATATTATTTTTCCCTTGCATAAGAAAGACTGCCAAACATGTTATAATTCTTAGAAAATAAGGACTACCTCTTGCCACACTTAGAGGGTCAGAAGAGAATAAATCCTGCAGGCCCTATTCTGATAGAAAAGTAGTTATATGTTCAGAAAAGCCAAAATTGCGCGTTATGAAACTTGCTTTATTGAATTGAAATTTAATATGAAATCCCTTGGAAGAAGATCTGGAAGACCTGGCATTTACAAGACCATTCCTCATACTGCATTTGTCATGACAGTTTCTGTCCCACTGAAGAGCTGAAAAGTTTTCTTTCTTAATGACTGTGCCAATTTTCATGGGACACCACCCCGGAGCACAGTGTTGCTTTTCTCAAAGAACTCATTTTCCTACTCTTTCCATAACATAATGTCATTTCAAATATTTAAAATTTTAGGTTTTTTTACTTTTAAGCACTGATCTTTGCTGTAGGATGAGTTTGTATCCATCTTTTTTATTTAGTTCAAGAATTATGTGTGCATTCATATATTCTGTTTAATTCCAGACTAATCTGCCCCACTTTGCTCTGGCTGCAGACAATGCAGAGTTCTCTGTTGCCCCACTAGGTGGTAAAAACAGGAGAACAGCTTTTTGAGATGAAGAAACAGGAGATTATCCAAAGAGACCATTCTCAGGACAGGAGGAAAGTACCTGAGTCACAGGTGCACATACATGCACACATAGTTATTTGTGTTACATTTGGGGATATTTTCAAAATGAAGCACTTTCAGTGTATGCTGGAGTGGGGTTTAGTGAAGGCTGTGGTGTCACTGAAGTTACAGTGGCAATTAACAGGAAAGACTTAACAGGCAACTGGGTCATGGGGCAAAGGGACCTCTGGACTTTGTTCCCTTTGCTCCAAGCAGGGTCAGCTGGAGCAGGTTGCTCAGGACTGTATTCAGTTGAGACTTAAATAACTCAAAGGATGGAAAGTCCACAAGATACTTGGGCAACCTCCTCCAGTGTTTGGAGCTATCTGTTGGTTTCCAGAAATATTAATTAATACCTTGTTAATAGGGTAATGAGGACTTTCTAAGGCTTATATGAATTCAGCCATTCCACTTGCCACTTTTAAATTTGACGAAAAGTGTGGCATATTTTGCAGGAAGTACAAACCTTCTGCCATTCTATGAACTTGGGGTTGAGACACAAAAAAATGCAAATGTATCATGGTCGCAGAATGGCTGTATTTTGCACTGTCAGGAGTAGTCTGCCCGTGTTGATAAGGCCTTGTAGAATTACAAATGTCTGCTCAACTTTTCAAGAAATATACTATGAAATTTCATATACAATAGCTATCTTCAAAGAACTAATTTCAGCACTGAGAGGCTGCATAAATGTAGACTTAGAGTCTGTATGCCACTCAGCCTCATTGAATTAAAGTCTAGTACACTTAGCAAAGTAATAAAGGCACTCACTCATGTAAAAATATTGCCTAGGGATTTATGTATGTATTTCAGCACTTCTTGAATTAAGTGTATCTCTCATTATTCTGGTTTTGTAAGGCAGGAGAGTATCTGTCTAACACTCTATTTAATTTCTTCAGAATAGTTGTAATATGGAAGAACAGTCTGTTGCTGTCTTCTTAGGTACCACCCCTGATTTTCTTTGCAATCTCCTCTGTACCACTGCTATGGCCTGGTAAGGAAATCTAACAATATCACTGCTGTGTTGTTAAGGCTCTGGTAGAGATCGTAGGAGTAAGAACTCTTCTCAAGGTTTCACTCCTGCTTTCCTCAAATGGTGCTGCTCTTTACCGATGTAAGGTCTTTAAGCATTTGAAGAAAAAATATAGTTTTTATATATTATGTTATCTTCTAAGAAAAAACCTCATGATTTAGATGCAAAGTTATGGAACATTTATGTAAAAAGGAATTCTGTATTTACTGTCAACAATTTGATATTTAATAATTTTAAACTCTAAATAAGGTATTGAAGAAGAGTCTTGGATGTATTCTCTGTTGACGCAGGAACTTATCTTTGTAATCAGCTCCTAAACATGCTTTAGACTCTAGAAGGTGCATGAAGGTTTTGTTTTCTTTGGTGGCTATTTTTAAAGTAGCTGCATCATTAGTGTAAATGTTTATAAGTCTGTTCCCCAATAACCTTCTTGCTGTCCTAATGTTTCTGTACTATTAGATGCTTCAGAAGTGTTTGATGTCATCACAGTTATGTTATGTTTTCTTTTGGTTGTCTTTAAATGACTTTAGATAGCGACTCTATTTGTGTTTTTTACTTTAGGCTAGGAATAATCTTTGTTTTGTCCTCTGGAAGTCATTAAAGCATATTTCCCAGTGACAGTTTTAAATATCTCCTACCAGTTGTAGCAGCCTTTTTTTTTTTTTTTTTTTTTTTGCGAGTGTAAATTACAGATTGTTTTAATCTTCTGAGTGTCCTTTATTGTTGTAATATATTGGTTGTCTTTGCCCTCATTCTTCAGTACAGTTTTGCAGAGTGCTCTGTTAAGACATAAAAGAGGCACACTTAAAAATCTTTATACAAGTTTCTCACAGCTGTGGAAAACCTGCAGTTTGTTTCCTGATTCACATGTCAAAACCATCATTTTTTGTGTGCATAGTACTTGACTGAAATAGGACACTGCTGGGACCATTTTTTTTTCCTTATGAGAGTTTCTGCGTCTTCACATGTTTTTCATCTGATCCAAGTATCATGGTTGTTAATATATAAAAAATTTCAAATTTCAGCTGTTTTAAAATCCTCGGTTTAGCATCCTACTGATTTAGATGGTTATTTTACCAGATTCTTAGAGCAGGAAGTCAGGGCCAATTACAAATGGAGTTCCTAGAGAAATACATCAAACATTGCAGATCTTTTAATAGAAGAGTCAAAATCATGCATTTTGCCTTCCACTCTTCTGATTATCATTGCAATATTTCCTGTGTGTGCTTTTCCTGCTGAGTAATCCTAAATTCTGACGTGCTTGCAAACTAAAGTCTTTTGTTTGTTCGTTTGGGTTTTTTTCCATTTTGCCAAGGGTAAATCTCAGCTCTTGTTCTGCAGCCACTTTGTTCAGCTCTTGCTTCTATGATTCTTTTATTTTGTTCTAGTTGCAAAGACATCAATACCTTTTACTTTAAAAACTTCTAATATTAAACAGTAAGGTAAATGAAATGCTTAAATTACAATTTCCCTTCTTGTGTTCCAAGATAATACAAGCATGCAATTACAAAACTGTAGGAATACTATAAAAGCAAGTGTATTTTAGATGTAGTATAAGACTGTATGAGAATAGAGATACTGGTTTCTTTTTTCCCTTTGTTCCAGTAGGCATGTGGATTCTAAAAGAAAAAAAAGTTTAAATGTTGGCAAATATAAAAGGAAGAGTGTTAGCCAAACTAATTTTGGATGCATCGTACTTGAGTGTTAGGTCCATAGTTTTGGACTTCTGAGATTAAAAATTGTAATGAATATATTATCTTTTTTAAAATTAATTTGAACAAATACAGTAAAATTTCAGCTCACTTTATTTTCATAAAATAACATGTGTTCATATTGTATGCACCAGGGATTCAACAATTAGTTGAGTAATCTAGACACTGGGGAAATCATTCACTTGGGAAATACGAATACTGAGTATTTGTCTTGCCTGAGTCAAGATAAGCTCCTGTCCTAAAAATTATTACTTGCATTGTATTCTGGACTTCTGTTGTTCTTATATGTACATGTGTTTTAATGACATTCATGTAATATTTAAAATGTGAGTTTGAATTTTATTTAAATTTACAAATTTTATTCTTGCTTTTTGCTTTTATGTCAGATTAATTCATGGAAGTGGTGTCAGGTTGCATTTTAGCTTTTTCAGTAAGGTTGGTATAAAAAGCTTGCAAACATTCTCTATGGCTGAAAGAATAACATTGCAAACTGCCTAGAAATTTGAAGATTAAACTGGTTTGTTGGGGTTTTTTCCCACTGTGGTATTTCATAGGCAAGTTGATGAAGATACATGAAAAGTTATTTAAAACTTCTGATGATATCAAGTGATAGACTCAAATATGCCACATAAAATATTACTTATTGAAATAATATTGCCCCTTGGAAACACTAATAATTTTCAAACTCCCTTCAGTAAATTAATATTTCTGAAGATCTGAATAATTAAGGAGTCTGTCTGTGATTCCTGTGTTGCATGATGTTGTCTTGATCTAGTTAATGTAGCAACTGATTTCTATGCCTAGTAGGTGTCACTAGATTTGGCAAACGCATCCTTTCACTCTCACTGTGATCATCATTTTTTTTCCATCTGAAAGCACTGTGTGTCCAAGCATCTTTTACTTGGAAAGAATAGTAATGGGCAAGTGGGAGAGTGTTTTTTAAAGGAAACCTGTGTTTGGAAAAAAACATATTTCAATATAGTAGAAAGGCAATGTCTGTATTTGTTACTATAAATCCTTCAGGACTGAATAAATTAATGATGCGCTATTTCTTGGATGTGGCAAATGTTAGAGCTTTATTTATTATTCTAAAAGACCAGAAGGCTATTCATCTTTTCTAAATATGTTCACTTTAAAGGAAGATGCCTTTAGAAGTTCACACTTCTGTGCAGGAATTTTTTGTTAAAACAAAACCCTGAAAGGATGGTTATGTGAATTTTCATCACCTTTGTTGGCAGCATAAAGGTTTCAGTGAATGTTCCTGATGATTGTTAGAAGATGACTGCTGGGCTATTAGCGTCATTTGTAAAAAAAATCTTTCATGTTTTCTTTGGTCAGATTTTATGGTTTATTGTTAAATAAAGCTATTTTTTTTTTTAGATAACCCCAGATGTGGCTTGTGGAAATGCCAGTTCCAATACTTCTGCTGGAGGCCGGCTTATCTCCTTTGATGTTCCACAGAATACATCAATAAAGTGAGAATATTCTTATATTTGATGAGATATAAAAGCAGTTTTATTTTCATTTGACTGGATATTTTAGACAACAGTTTCTCAGATAGGCAGATTTGTCAAATGACTAAAAGACTGTGAGAGAATTCAGACAGACTTCAAGCATGTAGCAGAGCCATGACAGCTCTTTGCTTGGCATAATTTCTCCCACATATTTAATGTTTTAGAAGATGTAAGCATGTAAGCTGTCTCTGGGCTATCATAATGCATTAGAAATTAGGGCAAATGTATTGACGATTTCAGTTTGGAGAAGACATGACATTTCCTTTCTACTTCATGCACTGAACACTTTTCCCCCTTTAATCTCAAGACGAACTTGCTGACGAAAAGTGTTATTGTTGATTATATACATGCATGTATTTTGTGGATTTGTATTTGATTTCTGGGTTATTGCTTTGGGTGTCATCATCAGCTGTGAAATCTTTGTGTATGTCCTAAAAACCATGTTTCTCAAAAATGTGAATTTATTCAGTTACTCACTTTTCAAATTCATGCTTTTGGATCAAATACTTGCTTTGTTACATTTAATTAACAGAATCTGACTTCCTAGAAAGATCTGATTCTGTCAGCTGGGATGAAGCATATTCTTATTGGAAATTTCATTTAAAAAAAAAATCTGCCAACGTAGTTCTCTGGCTCACAGCTTTGCTGCAGTTTTAGACTTACATTTTCCCAAAATAGTGTACTTTTCTCATACTGTCATCTTATCTTTCAGAATCCCATGTTTCTGTTAAAAAAGGCCATGCTCACAGGAAAAAGCAAAGTGATGCAAGCAGACAAGCTGCAGACAGTTTGGAGCAGTAACTGTTAAACGTGGGGGCCCTCCCACGGGGTTTTGAATTGTGCTCATTCATGAGCCTTAAGCCTCAGGAAGAGATCTGGGAGTGTGGATGCCCTGGCTGGGTGGAATCTGAAAGCAAACAAGTGTCTTTTCTTGGAATCAGGAAAAAGCCGGCGTTTGTGGATTCTAAAGCTCTATTTAAGAGCCTTGATGGAGAAACCCCATTTTAAAGGAGGCTGCAGAGTACACAGTCAGTTTTGATCATTTTTACGCTGCATATATTTAGTAGTGCTTTATACCTGGGTAGATTAGTGCAAGTCAGGATCTATTTTTATTTCATTTTATTTACTATCTTAAAGGCCCAAGTAACATACCTGGTTTAATGGTCATTTGTGAAAGGAAAATAATTTCAGTTTAATAAGTTGATTTTGTTTTGGTTGTCAGATGAGACCTAAACTGTGAAACTAGTCGCTATCTTGTTCTAAAAGTGAGACGGTCAGTTTTTGGAGTAGCAGTTGAGCTTGTTCTTAAAGAGGATGCAAAATAGTGTAAAAATTTACTTCTTATGATGTCTAGTTGCGACATTTTTTCAGCTTCTGTCACACATAATTACAAAACTTTGCTTTTCTTGTTTTGAAGTCAAATAACAAGTGACCAGGGATAAGCTACCTTGTGTTTTTAGTAGGATTGAAACAATTTCAGTAGAGGAAATTGTGGAACAGAGCTTCATCTGTATGTATTTGGAGGTCTGTTTTCAGCAGGAGAGAATTACCAGTTTTTTAGCAGTTTGATGCAGTTGTGTTTGAATTTTTAGAGGATTGTTCAAACTCCTTTGGGATTCCTTCATAGGAAATTAATGCAAATATTTGGGACTTTGCCAGAAATATGACAGGTTTGTATTGTTTCTTTATGGAGGTGAGGAGGAAAAAAAGTGTCTTGCGAGGACAAAGACCGGCATAGTGTCCAGTGCTCCCTAATGGAGTGTATGCACTACTAGACTCTATATCCAATCTGTCAATATTCAGGAAGGCACCATGGGCTCAGTGACCTTGGGAGCATTACATGACTCATTTGATTTACAAGAATAAACTGTCCTGAATCTTCGATCTGGTGTGTCAAACAAATGAGGATTTCTACCAGGATCTGTCCCTTGGTATTGAACGAATATTGAATGTTCTTCAGTAAACAACAGGGCTGGATGTACTTCAGCTGCAGAAAATGATGGCATTGTAGATGTAGGATGGATGTACTACTTGAAAAGGCATAAATACAAAGAATGAATAAGGATCCTTTACTATTATGTGATATTTATGTAAAACTTCTTGGGCTTTAAGATGGTGACCTTCAAGTATCAGAAATTGGGACTCTGTATGATTTAATCTGGTATTATATAAACTATTATGCAATCTTACAATTGAAGCATTTTTAAATTTTGTGGGCATGCTAAAAACATTCATTATTTTTCCTGATTCCATACGTGCTAGATTTAAGTTTCCCATCTTTGTTAAGCTTCAGTTCTACAGTGATGTTCTTCCTAATAACACCAATTTCCCTCTGTAAATATTCTCAATTTCTTTCCTTAGAATAAGGCAAGATGCTACTGCTTCTCTCATCCTGCTATGGAAGGTCACAAGCACTGGATTTAAACAGTGTTCACTTATTGATGGCAGAAGTGTCACTCTTCTGCAGGCACTGGGTGGCCTTGTGCTTTCTGAAGATATGCTGGCATTAGGAAACAACTACTTTATTGGTGAGTAACATGCTGACTTTCTGTCCATCGCCTCTAGGTGACAGCTGATGGTTTACTCAGCGTTTAGAGGAACAAAGGACTAATGCCTTAAAGTGCTGAAAAATCCTGATGGGATATTAGGATACTGTTTCGGACATTGGTTCATTCAAACCAGACAAGAACTACACTAAATTCTTACACAGTTGTCACCATTCACTTTAAAATCTATGTGGTCATTTTTGTCTGATAGCTTGAGATGATGCAAGTTATCTTATATGTTCTATTTTAATAAGCTTTTGGAAAATGCTGCAGTATATATTTGAATGCTTGAGGTGTTTCTTTGTCAGGTATTGTGCTATGGGATGCTTTGTGAAGAAGCTTAATCCTGTACACAGGAAAATTGAAAAAATATATTAGAAGATCAGATTTCCTATTATATTTTGTCAGTGTTTAATTGCACTACTTCTTTATTTTCTAGAGTTGTCTCTGTTAATATGGAACCTTAGAAATATACTATTTGTTTCACTCAGCAATTAAATGTTAAGCATCTTTGTGGAAGGAGTATAATGAAAATAGGCTGATACGTTATTTTTAAGGGTATGGGAAATAATACAGATTTAATGCCATATTTATGCATAGACACACTAGACTTAATTAAATTGAGATTTCTGGGCAGATGTTTTATTATACCAATGACATGAAACCAAAGTCATTGTAATAAAAGCGCTTAATTTTATCTGCTTGAAATGCTGTGTATTTTTTAAGGAACTATAAGTTGCCACAATTGTTATTTGAAAACTTACCATGCTAATAAATGTAAAATTAAAAGCATTCTGATGTAGAAACACTGGAACAAATTCCAAGTGTATAGCTAATACAGAAAATGCCCAAATGCAGAAGTAGTACCTTGTTCTCTCCTTTTTGAGCTGTCACTTTTCACAGATACTGCTTGAAGGTTGTTAGTAGAATAATTTTATTCTTATCATCAGAGGTTTCTTTTGGTGATGTTTATTTTCTTCAAATAATTTTCCAGTTTCTTTTTTTAATAGTATTATTTCTTTTAAGATACTTAGTTTTAGACTTTTTTTCCCCCTTTAATCTAGTTTTGCATTTAATTTATCAGAGTTAGAGTCATCCTCTCATGTCTCTGGAATAAACTTTTGCATTTGCTTTGTGGTAGTTAATGTATGATAAAAGTATCTTGAAGACAGGATAATTGGTAACTTTTATGCAGTGGTGAAAATGCCTAAAGGCACAGCTTGGTCTAAGCTCCTAAGTAGAGGACGGAAGTTGCTCTATGGAGGCTCCACTTGACTGTACAAGCCATACAGCACAGGTTATTAATTTAGATAACTAAAACGTGTATTGTGTTATTCTTTCATAGTTTGTCTTCTCCTACTCTCCTCTATAGCTGAATTTCTGTCACTGGGATTCTTTGAATTTTTTATTGTGTGCTGGGTAACATGAGGTGAAAATGTACCTTTTCCTTGATGAATATATGACAAGGTTGAGTTCATGAAAATAGTTTATTTCATGCACTACAAGTTTTCTGAGACCTCTTGCTTTACTTCCATGTGGTTTTCGATACATTCTTTGGTCTTTTTAATTTCCTCATAGTGAAACTCTGTAAAATTTTCCAGCTGCTGAGACTAAGGCATGAATTTTTTAGTTTAAGAGCCTCCGAATTTCCTTCTCAGATGTATGGAAACCTTCTGCTTACTTCCCATCATCAGTTTTTGTCCAATGAAGTGTAAGTCTTGGGTGTAAAACTTAAAAAGTAACTCAGTTATTTGGTGTGTAAATGAATTTTATCTTCACTCAACTGAAATCCGTAATTCTGCCAAGGCTTGTAGAAAAATAATTTGATCTTTACTTCAGATTTGATCCAGATGTATGGCAGAGGTCTGTCAATTTGATGTGCCTCAAAAGTTTTTAATCATTTAGCTTTCAATAAGTCACTTGAATAAAGTTTTCCTTATAGACAAATTTTCATGTTTCTTGATGTACATGACAAGCTTATTCTAAAGGACAATAAGTTAAAGTGGGTGATTTTATATAAAAAAGCAGTAATGTTGCCGGTGCTTTTATTGATGATATTTAAGCTAGAATGATACAAGGAGGTCACAAGATGCTGTAGGCTGCTGTAAGCAGAGCCACACAGTAAGGCGGTGGACCATGTCAGTCAATACATTTACATTATATAATTTCCTTCTCCTTCCCCTACTCTTTTTCTGTTTATTCAAATGAGACTTTAAAGGTTTCTTCTCTTAATTGGTGAATTTTGTACAAGGGCGTTTTTTTTATCTTGTAAAAAATTTCTAATTAGAACTGTAAAAGAAAAATGAGGAAGATGTGAGCGGGTTTTTTTGGTTTGACTTTTCTTGTGTGTGTGTGTCTTTTTGATCTACATCCTTTTTGAGTCATTTCTCACTGTGTTCCTTCCAAGTTTTGTTACTCAGCAAGGTACTTTAATTGCCTCTTGCAAATCTTTCTGAAAAAGTTATTTATGTCGAAGATAAAACATTTAGGGAAATATTATTTGTTTCGTGTTAGTTTGTGGTGACACAAGTTTAAAGTTGTTTAGACAAGATTGAAAAGACTAAGAAGTCAGCAGTAATGTGCTGATTTGCTGATTCTGTGGTTTGGGACACAGTGTCTAGAGGCTGGGAAGAATGCTGTTTCTGAGTCTAAAAATAGCCCCTGTCAGCACAGAGCTGTTCACCCCAGAGACAGTACCTGCAGTATGTGAGAATGAAGGGGGAGAGTGTAGCACAACTAACCCAAAAAGAGCGCTCTGTGTTCTGTAATGGGGTTTATAAAATGGCTGCTGCATCTGCAGTCTCTTGCAGTGCAGGGACAGAGTTATGGTGCTGTGATTATGCAGCATGATTATGTGGTTCAATTACAGCATTTACCCACCTGTAGCCCACAGAAGTCTGGCTTGTGCCTTCTGTAACATGTTCCTTCTGTGCTTTGCTCAGAGTATTTTTAAAGAGTTTCTCTGTAAGATTTGCTGCTATGCATGTGCCAGTCTTTTAAAATAATTAGTTATGTTTTATTAGAAAGTGTACTTATTAGCCAGTGGGGAAAAAAAGCCCAGTATGGTTCAGGCTTTGAAGTGAGAAAGTGAGTTGTGTGGATTAGGAGTAGGATGAAGCACATGGCACATCCCAAGGGGCTGATGGCTTTTAATGCGAGGTTACTGCTAAACAGAGATAGATGGTCATGAGGTGGTTGGTCTGTAGACAAGCCAAGTGAGCTGTTCATCTCTGCTCACATTTTGCAACAACAATGTTTCTTTTGAAACCAAGATTTAAAAAAAAGGTATTTAATTGAGGGCATTTCTGAACAGGAAATGTTTTTAATATCTCTACAGAAATATATCTATCCTGTGGAGTGCTATGCGTGGGCATCAAGATTAGCCAAAGAGATAGTGAGAAAGGGAAGTGGGAGGGATTTAATACTGTCTTTAAATAAGAGGTGACAATTAGGTGTTCAACGTTTAAAATATTATTGAAGTGAAAGGCAGACTTTCCACTAATTAGACTTACAGATTCGTACTCTTTGTCCCAATGTTCTTGGGAGTTGAGTGATTTCTGCATAAACCGTTTATATTTATAAAATGTCTCATTAGTATTTGTTTTATTACTGGATCTTCATATATTCATGCTGGCAGTAATGGTATTAGAACATTTGAAAATGAGTTAACTGCAAAACTTTACATTGTTAGAGTCATACACCTATTCTCCGTTACAATATATCTTGAAAAATTGAAATCAGATGAAATGCATTTTAAAAGTCTGAAAAAATGGGAAAAGAGTTCCCTGATGCACCATCAGTTGGTGCAGGAGTCTTTCGGAACTTCTCCTGAATGCTAGTAGGTTACAGCTGAGGATCTCTGGGGTGAGTTAAAAGTGCTGGTTGTTATGTATTTTGGGGAGAATCTAATCTATCCAGCATTGTGCACTTCTCTCTATCAGGGAATAATATACTGGATTTTGGAGTCTGTATATATATTTCTATACAAGATTGTTGCAAATGCAGAAGATTTACTGAATTGATTAAATAACAGGTGTCTTGAGAAAAATGATTCATTAACATTTTTCTTTAAAAAATAAAAAGGGCCTTTGAAGGACTTTGAAGGACATTCTCAGCTTGTATGGCATCTCCCACAAAAATCCTTTATGATTTGTTACATGCATCTCTTTTATCCAAGCATGCTATCATTCTCTGACTGAGAACTGGAACATTAATTTTGAGAACATAGGCTGCTGTGAAAATACTCGAAAAACCAAACCTTCTGTATAATAAAAGCATTAAAAAATATATTTTTAATGCTCACATTTTAGAAGTTTTACAGTGATTGTACACCATCTGTTTCTGTACGAGTCGGTTAATTTACCCTGGCGCTAAATGAATATACCTGCTTGCTAAGGCAACACTTCTGTGCTTCAGGTGTATCCAAAGATACACCTGTGGCTGGCGGACTTGCAGTCAGGCAGATCGAATTTCACAGTTTCCAGTCTGCTTGGAAAACTGCTATAGATACACTTGCGTGGCTGTACAGATAGCAGATCATATTTAACAATCCAGTTAACAGCTAGGACACAAAACAACCATAGCTTTTTTTAAAATGAATTTGGAGATTGAGTAATAATTCATAGAATCATAGAATATCCTGAGTTGGAAGGGACCCCTCAGGATCATCAAGTCCAACTCCTGGCCCTGCACAGGACACCTTAACAGTCCCTCACTGTGCCTGAGAGCATTGTCCACACACTTCTTGAACTCTGTCAGCCTTGGTGCTGTGACCACTGCCCTGGGGAACCTGTTCTGTGCCCAAAAGACCTCTGGGTGATAAATCTTTTCCTAATATCCAACCTAAACCTCTCCTGACACAGCTTCATGCCATTTTCTTTTTCATACCAATACAAAACTGCATATTGTATTATTATTGTATGATTGTTACTTATTTTTAGGAAGTGTTTATTTGGAGATTTTGAGCATAATGCGGAAGGTGGAGCTGGCAGTGCCAACTCTGCATGTATGCAACCTATTTCTTTTCCTTCTCCTAACAACACTAAAAAATTAAATTATGTTTTCAGGTCTTTATCATGGCTGTTAGGATATTATTTCTATTGAAAAAAAATCTGCTTCTCATCAGCTTTCATGGTAAAATGTTGGAAAATTGCTTTTCTGCCTCAGTGTGCCCAGAGCTGAAACAGTAATGATGGGAGCTCTTTCAGAATAATAGTAAAACAAACAGTTGGGCATTATTATTTTGCCTCCATTTCCCCATAGGTAATATGATATAAAAGTTTGTAAATATCTAATTGTAAAGAAATGCTTGTAAATAGCTTGAAACTACTTGCTTTTAGACTTTGTGCTTTATTTAGCACTTCCACGGTGCTGGTTAAGCAGCTGCTTAAAAGGAAAGTAAAGATGCTGCTTTCATGAGCTATTGCTACATTAGCTTTTTAGCTTATTGTCTGCTTACAAAATCAAAGGAAGACATTTATAAGCAAAACTGCTATTTCTCAGATAAGACCTTGCAGATAATAAGGTAGAAGGTTTAACATTTAATATGAATGAATATTTTTATCTGAACAGAAAATAAATCTTCCAGCACAATCTTTAAATTATAATGCTTATTTTCATCACAGCAAACAAAAACTGACTTACACTTGTCAGTTGACATTATTTGGCATGTCATCTGGTTTTCTCCAAGATGCTCAGTCTTTTAGATCAATATAATATAATTAGCTGCTTTAAACTATACTTACCAAGTATTTCATAAATATTTCCTTAAATAAAATTGGTATCTGTACAAACTCGTTCGAAAATAGGTGCTCTAGCATCTTTGTGGTGAGATGAAGAGTACTGATGCCATTCAAATGCCAACACCTCTAAGGCAGCTTGCTTGAATTCCATGAAACTTTTTGAGGTTTGGCTTAAAAAGGAAAATTAATGCTTGGCTTCTCAAGCACAAGATACCTGCTGCTTTTTAATAAGTGGGGGAGCCATATGGTTCTGTGTCAGGAAGGATAATATTTTCAAATCCAAAATGCTGTCCTGCCTTTCAAATTCAAGAAAGTATTTTCTTTTCTAACACTGTCCTGAGCAGTTACTTACTCTTCTGTTGTTCTTTGGTTATTAAACAAGTTTCCGTGCAAGACCTCATCATGCATTAATGAGTAGTCTCCACCAATATGACTGCAGCTATATTGAATAGGCAAAATGAAACAGTGTAAAAAATACTATGTGAAACATGAATAATCTAGAGAGATATTTTGAAACGAGTTGGTCTTCTTAAACTCTTTTTGTCTGGCAGTAGGATTTCAGATTAGGAGGCAAATTGTAACTGGGGCTTTGAGATGTTGTGTTTTGTGTTGTGTACAGGCCTCTAAAATATGCACACATTTCTATCTAAAGAAAGCAGTTTACTGCATCTTGAAATTGTTTTCACTTAAGCAAAAAATGAAATAGGACAATTTTATTTCATAATAGGAGATGTGTGAATTGAATTCACGGAAAGCCATGTAATCAAGTTACTCTAGCTTTAACAAGTTGCCATGTGTCAGGTGAGCATCTGTGTGAGCTCCGAGTCCATGGCATATGTGCAGTCATTTAACTTAACCCTCTTTCACTCTGGACCAAATTAAATCTCCATGCCCTGCACATGCCGTGGTTGGAGTGTTGAGGCCGTGCTTGTGCCCCGCTGATGTGCAGAACCTCTGTCTGCAGGTGTGACTGTTCTGCTCCTTTTGTGCAAGGCGGCCTTGCTGGCAGGGGGTTGGTGACAACTGCTCCAGTTAGTGGGGTTCTCATTTTTAAGTGTGTAATTTGCCTAGAAGGGCCCTATTGTCTGCAGATTTGAGCATTGTGCTCAACGGAACATTTCCCTGGGGTTCTGGGCACAAGAGCTAACCTTGCAGAAAATGGCCTTTTGGTAAACAATAGCAGC
The DNA here is from genome assembly GCF_009650955.1 of Corvus moneduloides. Classification (NCBI taxonomy): domain Eukaryota; kingdom Metazoa; phylum Chordata; class Aves; order Passeriformes; family Corvidae; genus Corvus; species Corvus moneduloides. The sequence goes on along the minus strand of NC_045485.1, from coordinate 10,857,063 downwards.
AGCAGCAAAGTGTGAAACAGCAAGAAAAGCACAGTGAAGCGTTAATTTCAATGATTTGTTTTAAAAGATGGCCTCGTAAGGCAAAAAAGGGAAGAATTCAGCTGAAATCCGAACCATTCTGAAGAATACTGTTAGCCTGTATAAGAAAGGGTATCTTTATAAGTATGATAAAATAAATATCCTGTCCTTTATGATCAAGTTGCATGTACCTCATCTCACATATAAATAGATGTAAACATCAGACTAGTTACTATTTTCATAGATTGTATTTTGTTTTAAGCTAGCATTTAAATAGTTTTTACTCTTTAGAGTAATCTTTAATTAATCAGTAAATTATTCAAAATTAATTTTTATTCACTGCTATTTCTAGTTAGTAACACTGGGAAATTATTTTTCTAGTCTGTCTTTGGATGTTCATCTGCTCAAATTTGTAATGTTTGATGAAATACCTTTCATTTGTTTCTTTAATTTTAAGATTCCTCATTCTTCAAATATGACTTCTGTGACCAATTCACAAACAAGATATTTATTTTAAGTTGATCACATGGTTGTTTGCATGATATGATCTTGGACAGACTGCTTAACATGATCTGTGAAATACAGATACCAGTGCATAACTGGTACATTATTGAGTGGACCGGTGTGAGACACATTTTAATAATGCTTGTAAAATGCTTTGAGATCTTCAGCTAGTACTGTAACATACTGTAACGTGTATTTAAAAGTGGGGTAGCCACTCATAGAGCCTCTAAGTTGAACCAGTCGCTACAGATATATCCTAGCCAGCCTTGCCATCTCATCTTTCACAGCTACCCTTAGTGCAGTCCCAGCTACGTCATTGGTATTCCACCACACTTAACTGCGTTTGCAAAGTGTGGGATCAGAGATTCTGGTGGTCTACATTTGGGTCCAAAATAGTTCTCTGCCAGCTTGGCAATGTGGCTGAAACACTGACAAATAAAGATATATTGGGAAATTGTGATACAGGAAATGTTTTGGAAGAATAGTCTGTTCACCCTTTGTTGGGCTTTCACCATTACTTTGGACCGTAAGAAGAGTCCTTGAAGCTGTGGGAGAAGGTCACACTTTAAGCTGCCGCCACAGCTCCTTAATAAGCTGTATGCAAGTGGCTTTGTAAGAGTAAATGTACTCTTGCTAGCTGACTGTTTCATAGTTCTGTCATGGGTTTTGATCCAGCCAGGCTATTAAGTTGGTTAATTGTTTAGGTAACAGTGAAATTCAGAAATTGACATTTGTTATAGAGGAAATGTAATGGAACATGGGATTTTTCTATGCTAAGTGAATTCAACTGGTTTTTTCAGTTCATAAATATATTTTAACTACCAGTCCTGCAAAACTGAGCTCCAGCTTTAAAGTCAAGCCGTGTGCTGTTTCTTCCCAACGTTTTGGCAATAATTTTCTGACACCCAAATTTTGCTTTCTCTTACACCAGTGTAGCACTCATTGTCAATCTGCCTCTGGTAGAACTTTAGTATTGTTACTGAGGATGTTAACTTGAGCAGCAGAACTCTTCCTTTTAAGTGATTATGCATGAGAATAAAGTGTATGTTTGATTTTAGGAGCCCAGGCTGTTTTCATTGTTGGTAGCAAAGGAAGAAAGCATATCTATCTAAAAACTGTTTGTGATTGTGATGGAAATTTGGAGAAGACAATGAATGCAATGAGAAAATCTTCAGTCACTTCTCAGGAAAAAAATCTTTAAATTGCTGTTTCATGTGAGTTTTTGAAAAACAAAATATTTGAAATTGTTCTTGAACTGATTCTCATTAAAATCTATATATACTTTCAAAAGCAGTATCTGACCAAGGCTTCTGTGAATAAAGCACAGTAAGCATGCTGACCTAGACAGAATTTGGGAGAGTTGTGCCACCTATAAATAGAGCTATTTGTGGACAAAATAGCAATTTTGCTATTGCAGCTGTATTTTTGTATCCCCAGATGCTATGTTGCCTAGCGGCATCATTAGAGGGTGATCTCAGATGTTCTGTGTGGTGCTGATGGCACTGATGTACTGCATCAAAGATTGCAAATGGCATTGATTACCTGTTTCTCACTTCTCGTTTTCTTATGTATGATAATCATCTTGAGGCAAACTAGGAAAGGATTCCTGACCCATTTTCCCTATTCTTTAGAACAGTATTGGTGTCAGGGTCCTGAAGGTATTGGTAGGCCTTAATGACCCTGAGTATTTGGGTCATGGAAAAGGGCATAAGTGTTCTGTCCCTTTGTAAATCAAAAGCAGGCCTTTACTATTTACTACATCAACATGTAAAGGTAAATTTTCAGAGTTAAGTGCATCATGAGAACATCTTGTTATGTTTTTTCATTTGTTAGGTCTCTAAAATGAGTTGAACATGTCTTGTATGAACAAGAAAAGGATTGAGCTTGCTTAGATTTGCTAGATGAAAAACTGTTTGAGATTGTGATATATGCAGTGCCATAACAGAGGGAAATTGGTTCATATAGTTAAAGTAAATTTCCAACTTCATGCTTAGATCCAAAAAGGGACTGAAGCATGGTGGTGATTAGTACAAACCTCTGTTTTCGTAGTAATTTTCATGGTATCGAATGTTAGCTGTATTACATGATGCATGGACATGAAATAATCTTTGGATAAAATTTGGACATAAGACATTTTAGGAGGAAGAACTAGAATTCAGGTATCTCTCTTTTTTTTTTTTTTTTTTTTTTTCTGGTGGGTACTGTAATCAAAATATAGTTCTCTTTCTTTCCTAGCTTCCTTTATTTAAAGTATTCTTATGTCTGCAAACTTCAGTGGCCACAAAAGAAGAGGTTGAGTGTATTGACCACTCTTGTTTAGCTTGCTGGATAACTCTTTCTTTTGTGGTGGGAGAGATGTGGTCAAACAGAAAATTCCTCTTGACTCTTTTACACTTTAGGTTAATTCTATGACTTTCCATCATCTGTAGATGAACTGTCAGATACACTTACATAGCTTCTATGTCAGACCACTAAGGCTTATAAAACATGCTCAGTATGCTCTGATAACAGCAGTGTTGTTTCTAGAAGCCGAAATCTGATCTGGAGGTAGCATAGCTTCACTGTGTTACTGTATGACAAGAACTGAAGATGTGGTGCAGGCACACCAAGTACTGCTGCTTTGATCCTGAAGGACTGATACTGTCTGTTTTTTATCCATTTAACTATATCTCAGTTTTCCATTTTCCAAATAATGAATAGCTGACTGTACTGTATATGGGGAATGGGGTGGAGAATTTACATCACCTTATTCTGGGGCCGTTTTTAGTTTTCCTACCATCTTGACTTACCAATGTCCTTGGTGCCAGGGCTGCTTACTGTGCAGGGAAGCTGTAGGCCCTTAGTGTCTTTGAGAACTTCACTGCTTTGCAAAATGTTGAAGTCGGCTACTGACCCCAAAAGCTTTAGGTGTGGGAAAGTGTTGAAAGAGAAAAAGAGAACAGATGGAAACTGATAGACATCCCACTGCTGTCTCATTTCCTTGGGAAACCAGGCTAAAAATAAGTTGAAAACTCAAGGACTGATACATCGCTGTAAGTGAGTGCCCAATTTCCTTGGCAGTCGTTCTCACTCATCCAAGAAACCTTTAGGTGAATTCAAAGACCTACACTTCTGTGAACTGGAACTAAAAGGACAATATATTGTTTCAACCAAAGGTGAATATCTTTGGAATACATGTATTCACTGTGTAGAATACAGAGAAATACATTTGAGCCAAATGCAAGAGGCATTGGTGTGTGTCAGAGCATGCTGGGTGCATACCAAGAGTTAGTGAATGATTTATAGTGAAGTGTTTCCCTTCCTTACCATTATGAGCAATATGATAATGTTCTTGGTGGTCTATTAGCTTCAGTCTTCCCTGTTTTGGCTGTCCACTGTGGACCAGCTTGCTGACCTCAGACTGCTGTGCTTAGAAGGACAGTATGGCTCAGAAATGAGGCTTGTGAAGGAAGCAAACCAGTTTGCGTAGTCTAGAAAGCATACACGTAATTAATGTTTGAGTAGTGGTAATCTGAATGGCATGATGTGATCTTCTGAAAGTATCTGGACATAATTATAACACCTGTCATCTTTTAGTTTGGCTTTATTGCTTATTTATCATTCTTAATTTTCTTGATGTGAGTGAAACAGGAGCATCCATACTTCGTGCTCCCAGATATAAGTGTGTGGAACTACCTGGGTGGAATGAGCTGTAGTGTATTTTACCATGCATTCTGCCAAGGAAATGGTGCAGGCATTTCGCAGACAATCAATTGTGTGCACAACGCTTGAAAATTCCTCCTCTGCAATTCTAATGACTACTCTCATCACATTATGATACATTCGGTTTGAGAATTGTTTCTGTAATATTACTGTAAATAACTCAACCCTGAATTCTGCAACTAAACATGCTTTGATGCCATTGTGTTTTAACTGGCTTTAGAAAACCAGCAAGGTTGAACTGAACAAAATTACCTTTTGGTATAAATTGCTGTAATATTTTTCTCTGGACCTGAGATGAAGGTAGCTGTAAATATGGTTCTGAAATTATTCTTCTATCTAGAAGTTAAAAATAGAACTTAAAACTCACTCTAGTTCAGTTGCTGTTATGGGAATTGGGGAAGGAATTAATTGAAGTGCTATGGCCTGAGTTAAGCAGGGTGTTATATTTAGATGGTCAGACAAGCTTCTTTTAGCCTTAAAACCTAGAGATCTCAGAAAATTGTATGCAACTTCTGTAGAGTGAAAAGAAATACCCATGTTAGTATTTTTCTAGTATTTACAAGATAGGTGAGATAATTAGAAATTGCAGGAAAATGTGTGGCATTCCAGAGAGAATAATGATTTTTTCAGTGGTTTGCCTAAGGGCTTTTGATACCAAAATAGTGACAAGATTCCAAGTACAAAAAAGGTTGATTTAATATTTCTTTAGGGAACTGGCCTGAAGAATATGTAACAATCTGCTTGAGACAAGGAAATGTGAACCCAAAGACATTTTCTAAATACTACATTTTTCCAAGCATTCACATACAATTGCATGACTGCCAGTGACAATCACATTCAATTGTTAAAGAAAAATTCTGGCTGCATCTTTGAACAGATGGGTAAAAATGGGGTATGTATTGAGGCCAGAATAAATTGGCTTGCTTTGAAGAGGTCATCAGATTACAATAATCTTCACTAGCCAAAACAGACCATTAGACATTTGGAACTATACCCAGTACTTTTTTTTTTTTTTTAATCTGATCCTTTAGAATATCCAGCTAACTTGTAGAGGCTGTACTCAAGCCAATGACGTCTGTATTGGACATGAGATTTTCCTCATTGAAGGTAGGGTTTAGAGATCATAGGCAACTAATAGCTGAAGGGATGCAGCAAATCTAAAAATTAAGAACAAACAATGGAATTATTCCATATGAGTTTCTGTGGAATTTGTAGCATTAGTCATTCTTGACACTTCCATATGCAAAATGTAAGTAATGCTTAGCAGCTGTTCTGAAAGAGAATTTACTTGAAGTTCTGTTTCATGAAACTTTTGTTTGTTCCTGTTCATTAAAAATATTTTGTTCTACTGTTTTTTTTCTCTTGACTAAATGTTGTGCTATCTGCAGTCTATAATGCAAGAAGCTGGAATGCATCTTTGAAGCTGCTTAGAGGCTTAGGCTGTAAATGGGTTTTGCAATTTGAAGTAGAAAATCTAAGAAAAAACATTCGATATCATACACTGCATCTATTTAGTGTTGTTCTTTTTAAAATTAAGGATATTTGTTTTAAAAAAAACCCATCCATTTTTGCTTAAATTTGCTTAAATTTTCTTTGTATTTTCTAAAGAAAAGGAGAATCATAGAATGGTTCTGTGCCTGCATTGTTCCATTCCAGTACTACAGTCTTAGACCCTTTGGAGTCTACCTACATGAAGGATAGTGAAGTCAAAGTTTGACAGTCTGTAGAGGGATCTTTGATGGTTTTTTATGCATAAATTGTGCATGCAGTATATACACTATACCAAACACACTTTTTTGTGTCAGTGCACATTTATTCTCCCCAAAGAAAACAAAACAATTAATTGATGCCATACGTGGAAGGGCTGTGGTCCAGGAGTCTTATCACTGTGCTGGAACAACAAGCACAAGTGAACAGGAGCAGGGGCTGTGTATTTTGACATGAACTCTGACTTTATAATGTATGTCATGGGCTGTGAATGTGCCCCATTTTATCTTTCCTGTTCTTCTTTTATTTTTCAGATAAATCTGTTAGGAACATGTGTGATAGTGATATTATTGTGCTCCAGTGTGTTTTAATAGCTACCAACCAACAGTTTTTTTCATTCCATGCAATTGCAGGTGCTAGCCAGAGATTCATAAATCTTCCTCTTCCTTGCCCAATGTTCCTGTTTCCATGTTTAGTTCATCTCTGCCTGCTGTATCACCTTATAGAGAGATCGGATCAGACATTCAATAATACTTGCATTGCAAATACACGAAGAAATGCTGTCAAATGGTATAAGTATATTCTTGCAAACTTAATAAAAACAGAGCCAAAGGGATTCTTCATCTTTTACCAGTGTAATGAATCTGTGTGCTTTTTAGCTCCAAAGTAACTTTTATGAATTCATTTAAACTTATTTCTCCACGAAATTTGATTTTAATGTTCCTTGTCATTAAAGAAATATATTTTTTAACTTTTCAAAAGGTAGCAGGCAAAAACATTTAATTTTGAAGCCTAAAAAATGCTAGTAGGTTTGAGCTCTGGAAGTAGATCTGTTTCACCATCCTGTCTTCCTTTTGTTAATCAATATAATGACATTTGTCTCCAAATTGTATTTTAATTTGTATTTACTTGCATTGCATTCAGAGAAGTGCGTATTAAGTCTGAGCAATTTTGTTCTTGGTTGACAGTTTATTTAAAATCAGTTTCCTTTGTTTGTCTAGCTGCAGAGCATTAACAGTGCCAGCCTATTTTGTCATATAGCAAGAATATTTTTTTTTTAAAGGTTTTTTGAATGATTCAGTTACCAAGTGCATTGTGGCTCTACGCTTGACTGTGGTGGTGAAAGTGAGTACCTGCATGCCTGTGGGAAGCCATTCAGACAACTTCCCATGCTCGGGGAAAGGGAAATGCATCACCAAGCCAGATGAGGTAAGGTCAGCTTATCAAGACATTCCTGTAATGTGGCAATTCCATGGTAATTTAAACCCAGGGCAAATTGTACTTGGTCCTTGGTGTGTGCATACCTTGCAGCTGTGTAACAGGCTTTGAAAGCTCACAGATGTTACTAAATAACAACAGTATCTATCTGCTATACCTGCAAATCAAGCACTTGAAGTAAGAAAATAACAGATACAAGATGCAAATATTCACACCCTGCCCTGGCAATAAAAACAATTGCTCAAATCAGGTATAAGGGAATTTGTACTACATCTTACTGTCACCGTAGAAGGAAGTTTTTTTAAAAGAGGACCATAGCGTGGGCACTTGGGATCTCCAATCTCCAGACCAATGTGCTCAGATTTGTTAAGTTTTCAACCTTGTCTTAGGCTTTAGGTGTGCTTTAATCTGGTACTTCTTCCTCCATGTCTTAATAATTTCTCACTCAGAATAGACTGACCAGTGCAATGGAATTACCTGACCATAATTATGAGGAGAAACAGAACAGAGTGATTTGGTAGCGGTTGCAAGTTTTCCTGTACAGCTTTCTCCTTTACATAATACTGCATTGAGGGATTACAATGGCAGTTCCACTGCACACTGGGGATTTTGTGTGATCTAGCAACATAAGAAAATAAGAACCAAATCTGTCAAATTTGCAGTCTGTATTCTGCTTTTACAAAACCGGACTGGGCTTTTGGGTTTTAGATGCTTCTATACATGTTATTTTTTATTTCATGGATTAAAAGTCATTTACAGCACAAATATGCATATTTAATCTTTGGTTTTATTAATATTCATTTGGGAGATAAAAGCAGTAGTAACTGTTGAGTAAATATTAACAGCTGTGAGCCTGCTGTGAACACAAAAAATTTGGCATATTGAGTGAATTCACTTTTAGTTCATCTGCTACCATTTTCTGATTTAAATTCTCAATAAGCATGTTCAAAAGAAAAATGGTGTTTTGAATTGTAACAACAATAATTAAATTGCCACAGTAATCTATACATACATGGCAGTACTAACATCTGGAATAATTATCTGTTTTATTTCTCAAAAATGAATTTTATAAAATGCTTGAGGTAATGTGGGAACATAATTATTGTAAGATGAATTTAGAAATTAATGCTACTTTACTATACCAGCTGGCTAGTATCCAAATAAATTATTCATTCAGATACGGTGTTCTGTTTCCTAGTCCAGTTTATTTTTTTACTTTGCTGTAATTTTTATTTTATAAGTTCAGTATTTTGAATTTGACTTACATAAATAATATGTTCAAATTTCCTATGTATAACAGCATATCCAAATATTGTCTTTTTCCAGTTTTTGTCAATTGGAGAGATAAAGCTTTTGATAGATTGCCTTATTTTGTGTATTTTCATGTTGTCCAATTTTATGACTGTAATTTCTTGTTGCATGTCAAGTTCCAAAATAAAAATAAATTGCTTCCTGTATCTATGCAGAAGAATTAATGCTTTTCTGTATTAAGGGAAAGGTATATATGGCCTGTAATAATTATCCATGTGTTATTTATCTTCTAAGATGTGGCAAATAAAGTAAAATTTTCTTTAAAAAAAGACAGACAGATTGCCTTCAAAGCAAGAAAGAGAAGCAATTATCTAACTCAAAAAAAAGATAAACCAGTATCTGTATGTTCCCACCTGTAATCTTGACATTGGAAGCTTTATATGTTAAAACTAGAACAGTTAACGATGAAAGAGCCCCGCCTTGTGCACATGCAGTCTGCTGTTTTCCCTGGCAAGAGAATAGAAGAATTCAAGACTGTTCATATCTTTCCACTGTTCTTTCTCTGAACCCATTAACAGGAAAATTTATTAAGGCAGTGCTTGTGGTGTAACATGTACTAGGCTGTAGTTGACCAAGACCCTATGGCTGAAGCTGTGGGACACAGAAACCATGTCCAAATCCACTTCTGAAGAGTATCTATCAATTAATGGCAGTCAGAGATCTGGAATTAGCAGGATTCTCAATATTTCTAAATATAAAATAATATATAAAAATTAATGTAAATATATGATGATAAAATATATTTATCTATCTTCAAATAAAATCTTAACTTCAGAAACGCAATTACTTCTATTTTTGCTGTTGCAAACTGCTCCTGAATTTTCTAGAACTTGGAACAAATGAGGAATGCTCCCAGTGATCCTCTCAAATGCCATCACGCCTGTGCTAGATAGCCTGCTGGGCTGCGGCAGCTTGCTAGAACATCAAATACAGCAACCAAAATGTGGGTCATTTATATCCAGCCTCCTACTCCAGGGGGAATCAAAATTCCAAGTTGTCTTTTTGTCTGTACTGTGTTTTTAAATCCGTGAGCTTTCCTTGCCCTTTAGCCTATTAGGTGCATCAGAGAACTCTAGACAGGAAACTGCTACATGCTCAGCACAAGATAAAAATAGAAGGTGCATATTTCATTAAGTAGAATGTTTTTGCCATTGTTTAACTCAAATTATGTGAGATGTGCCCTAAATATCTTGATGATTTCCCTAACGATGGAGCAAGCAGCTGCCAAAATTGCATAATTGACACGACAACCATTGAGTCTGTTTCCCATGACACACTTTTTGCAGAACATAAACTTTAATTTTCTTTAAATTTAAAACGTGCCCTTTGTGATTTGCTGTTTGTTTTTATCCATAATTCATTCTGTTTTGCACAGTCTAGTCTTGCAGGATGCAACTTCTTAGAAGAATGAATAAAAGGCCTAATGCCATGAGCAAGCTCAGAGCTCTGCTGGCTGTAGTCATTGCTTCCGGAGCCAAGAAGATTAATGGTTGTCTTTGGGGTTTTATGTACTTCATAGTTTTATTTCAAATCTAGTAGAATGTAAAAGAATGTAGGAACACATCTGCTTAATGGGAAATTTAAATGTAATTAACAATCTGCAGTGATAGAAGCACAGGGGCATACTGTTATGTACAGAGTGCATGTAACTATAAAAAAATGAATTCTGGTCTAACCTGGGAATCTTGGCCAGTTTTACTCATTCCTTGCTAGTATATAACTTGAATTCTATTCAGCTAGATGCTTTTTATAGAGTGTGGTTATGAAAAGCAAATAATGCTAAGTTTTGTTTTCAGTTCTTGTTGCTTTTGAAAGGAACATAAAATTCATCACTTTGAGCAAAGTTCTGTGAAGCAAGGTGATGCTGAGCCCAGGTGATGCCTTTTCCTTCCTTTGTATGAACTTCGTACCTGTTTTGCTGCCATGCTTGCCACTTGTCCACAAGGGAAGCAGGAATGTGTCAGAAGTATAACACTGGTCTTGGCATCATCACAATATAAATACCACTCTCACATTCATGTGCTGAGCTTTACACCAGGATGAGTTGTCCTCAAAACAGTTAGCAGCTGATGGAAAAGTTTTGCTGTTAACCCAAAGGGGAGAGATTTGTCTGGTGTGAATTTCTGATTTCATGTAAGATTTTGAAGTGAACTTGGGCCATCCATTGATTGTGAGTGCCACAATTTTGCTTACGTAAGGGGTTGTTTCCCTCACAGATTGCTCTGTTCCATAACTTTGGCTCTCCAATGTAAAATATGGATGAGCTGACTGTGTAAATATGAATTTTTATTCCTAGATTTAGAACCCATGAGATTTACACAAAAATATCTGGCCTCTGCCTGCACTGAGAAATAATATATTGAATTGTATAGCAATGTTTTCCATGTCTTCTATGTGGGCTGGAAGCTTTGGAATAGATCCATTTGATAATAATCTATAAAAAGGCAGGTTATAAAAACCCTCATGTATACCTGAAGGTATGCTGTCCTGCATATGGACTTGTTTTCCTAAGTAAAGTATGCTCCGAAGTGTGTAATTATCATACAACATTTTGCTTAAATATTGTAGCAACTCACTGCAAGTTGTACTAAATACTGAAAGTCTTTCTCAGTAAGAGAGAGTAGCCTCTAGTTTTGTTCTGGTCATCTTAACAGCTCCTTTGCTATAGTAAAAAAAAGCATTTATTACTCTGCTTAATTAGAATGGCAAAAAGTATATTCCAACTGTATTTATAATATGGTATAGGTTGGATAATAGCAAATTATTTAAAAATTTATTTTATTGCCACCCAAAATCATAAGATAGATTTGCACTTAAGTAAAATACACAGATGATCTCTTGATTGGTAGTAGATCATTTTGGAGTTCTAAGTGACATTAATTCTAGCATTGTGGTGGTGTGGAGCTGCTTCTTGACTCAGTTTTCCTCAAATACACTAGTACATGTTATCTATTCAGGAAAAAAAAATAGTATCAATTGGGGTAAGTGATGATAACCTAACCTTCTCCATGGAACATGGTTATGGAATATGGGTAAGAATATGAAAAACTTGTCAGCATCTCAGAACTGTTACCTGTCGTTAGACATTTCGGGTTGAAGTGGTACAATGCCTTTCTTTTGCAGCTTTCAAAACCCATTTTGTTAACTACTCTTTATGGTAAATTGATCCCTATATCAAACTCTTAGATATATTATCTTGAGTTTTTTTAAACTTCCTATTTCATCATTATTGTTGAAGCAATGACTGATTGTTGCATTGTTTAAATGTATTAATACCTACTTTGTAATGATGAGCTTTTAGTGCAGGCAGAGCCATGCTGCTTGTGTCTCTGTAGACAGCTCATGAATTATCTTTAAAGATAGTTACTGTGCTATGCAAGTATAGTAATTTTGACTCTATTTTGCTTGCCTGTCTTTCCTTTCTGTTGAACTACAGCCTTGTTTGGAAACCTGTCACTGGTGATGTGTGAGACACTCAGAGCTCTTTTGTGAAGAGGCTTGGGTAAATTCCAGAACATGTGTAGACTGTACACTTAAGAAGGGCTTCTGGCACTCCTGATAAATAACATACTCATAATTTTGAGTTTTGAAGATGTATCATATTTATTCTTGTATAACTCTACCAGTGTGATATTTGTAAGGAAGAGTGAAATCTGGAGTTTACTGAATGAAGTTTTTTATTTATGTGAAGATGATTATTTTCTACTTAAGTCACAGCTGTTTATTCATACAAAGCAAAACCAAGTAAAAATAGAAGCCCCCATCTCTTTGTTTCTAGTTCCATGAGTGTTCTGCACTTTGCATTCCAGTGTTTGTGCATGGGACAGCTGCGTTCCAGCACTAAAGATCCAGCTTTCAAACAGATGAGAGTGAGTGATGTTGCCATCTAGTGTTTAATGAACAAAGATTCAGATGTAATCTAAATGCATACTACAGATGAGAGAGCTTTCCTTGCTTCTTTTCTTGGAGATTTCCTTGACAATCTTGGTGACCTAAAGATTTTTTAAATCTGATTTTAATTATTTTATTTCCAACTAAAATGTGGCATATCATGCCTCCTGTAGGTACTTTAAACCTTTAACAGGTGTACTGGTCTTGATTTTTATTAAGCATTTCCAACCTTGGAAAAGGTAGTGAATACATTCAGAAGAAGACATATTTTAACAGAATTGAAAGAGGGTGTTACTGCTGGAGCACCACTGAAGTGAGCCTCTGGGAGCCCATCATGTAAAGCATGCATATTTGTGGGAGGATTTTGTTGCAGTAAATCTGCACATTACTGATTCTGACAGTTATTTCTGCCTATAAATCTAATTTCTGGAATGGAAGAAAAATTCATAATGATTTTGATATTATGGATCTGATCCCAGCCTCCTTGTTGAGATGAAATGACCCAACATCATTAAAAATTTGAGCTGAAGAATTGGTGCGGGTTTAGTATTTCAAAGAGTAACTTTGTTTGGTTGATGTATTGATGTGATGGCAACTACTGCTGTTATGAACAGGAAAACTGAACCATCTTTTTTGATTAGTGTGTTAAATGAAAGCATCATCTTTGAAAATTAATTGTGAAGTACATATCTTGTTTCTTTTTAGGCAACATTTTTTTGTGAGTGTGAAGATGCATATAAGGGTTCCCTGTGTGAAGAATTTGATGCCTGTCAGAGCCACCCTTGCCAGAACAACGCAACCTGCACTGATGTAGCACAGAAACACGACAGAAGCAATTTCACCTGCAGCTGCCTGCCTGGTAGGTTTTGAAATACGCCTTGAATAATGCATCTTTGCTTGACATTTGATGCATATCTTTTTGCCGAGCAATGAACTGTGCAACTTCAGATACTAGAACAGACAGAAAATGCAACAACAGCACGAGGGCAGTGGATGGTTCTTCATCAGTGAAAAATGCCATTGAAAGCACACATCTGAACCTTAACCTCATGAGGGAATTAATCATAACTAATGGAACTTTACCTACTAAAAACACAGGAGTAAAATTTAGTTTACATCAGCTTTTTCTTTTTCAGTTTTTTTTTTCAGATGTGTTCTGTGACCACCACACATAAGCTTAGGTTTAGCTTTTTGGTTTTTTTAAAATAATTCATAATTTTTTTAAATACCAAATGTCTAATGTTGTTCAAATGGCTCAGTCATTGTTAACCTTCAGTGGTTTGTGTTTCTACCCATAATTATTTTATCCTCCAAAATTTGTGTCCACACACTAAAAACCAGTCAGGAAAACTAACTGTTTTCATTTAATTTCTAAAAAATATTCATTTAATATGAAAAATATTAAAGAAAATTGTAGATAAGAGTTTAATTATCTCATATGTCTCCATATGCAAGTTTCAGAAACATTTGTATATGAATATGATCATGTTTCCCAAATTCTGATAGAAGAAAGTGTTATGAAGTTAAATATCAGCACAAAGTGCAGAGGTGTAATGATGCTTAATGTGTATCTCACCAAGAAACTGCTTTTCCCCCCCCCTTCTATGGTGATTGTTTAGTACCTCTGCATTTCTAGTTCCTGCAACATATTTGGGATGCTATTCCTGAATCATATTCTCTTTCAGATTGAGAAAACATGCACTGTAGGTGGTAATAAGATAGGACATACTTATTTTTATAAATCTGTCATAAGATACTATCTCTGATGAGTTTTCCTGAAAGCTGTAATGACAATTGCAGGAAGTCCAATTCTTGTAGCAAGATTCAGAGTAGCACAATCATTTCTGTCTTCATGCCACATTCTTCTGGATACGTGTTGAATTCCAGGGTAGTTTTGAGCCTTCACAAGCTTGGTAACAGTTCAAAGATGGAAGAATGTTTAAATGAGTTAGCCATATTCAATACTGTGTTACAGTTCATAAAAATAATCAGCTGAAGGTGAGAACTAGAAAAGCTGTGAAGCCTATAGATGAAAGAAGTCAGTGGATGCAGTCTTCTCTAATACTTCATTGTTGGTTTTGTACAATTTATGTGAATTTGAGACCAGTTAGAATTACAGAAAATCACTAGTTTTCCGGAGTGAAGCTGACATCCCTCCCTCCAAGTGCTTCAACACAGTCAAGAGGACCTGCCATATGAGACCCCATTTCTGGCTTTAAACCTCATTTTTTCCCTCCAGTTTAGCTGATTTCATAGAATCATTTTACAATATACAGCAGTTTCTTTTTCCAGGTTTTGCATTGCAGAGAATAGTTTTATAATTTAGCTCTCCTTAGCATATAAAAGTGGAAGTTACACAGAAAGCCTTATAGATGCTTTTCTATAGTAGTGCTGTAGCAACTCTAATAATCTGTGTTGACAGCCATTTTATGGTGACATCATAAATTTAAATAGGTATGGGTATTACTCTGCCCAAAAGACATGCAAATTTAAATTTTGATTGCATTAAAAATAATTATTTAATAAAACCATGGGGGTTCCCCCTGCCCCCTCCCTCCCCCCCCCCCCCCCCCTTGTTTGATTTGGGGTTTTTTTTCCCCTTCTTTTTGCTTTTTCTCCTCTGCATCAGAGTCCTCTGTCTCACCTTGGTCTTTGTCATTTATACCTGTTCATAGCAGTATTCATCTGGTCATAGCTTACTAGTCTTTAACACCAGCTCTTCAGTTAAACATGCTCATTATGGAAGATATTTATAATTTTTTTTAGGGTTCCTTGTAAAAAGATAAGATGTGTCTGTGTAGCATGTAGTTTTTTCTTTGGTCATGCATCCAAGATATTTTCTTGAAGGTAAATAAAAATTTGAAAAGGGGAATGTGTGGTATTTGTTAAGAAATTTAAGTACGGAGTGTAGAATAATTTAGATTGTATGTTAAGTTTGTTCATTTTTTGGGGATGTGTTACAGACATCAGACATATGGAACAAAGCAAACTTATGGTCAAATGGTACAGTACACACAATCTGTAGCTTGTGAACTTATAGAAGCTTATTTGGAAGAGTTTGCAACTGTGCTGAGCAGTTCTTCACAGCTCCCACTTAAAATAAACACCCTTTTTGAAGCCCAGAAGTAGGAGCAAATGACAGTCATTTAGCATATGCACAAATAATTCATTAGTGTCATGTTCTGTTTAAAGCCTTGTTAAAGATTATTGACTTGAGATTCAAGTTGCATTTGAAAACTATTCCAAAATGAGTTTATTTTTTTGGTTATATGGGTACTGATGAGGACCCAGCACCTATCAGCAATTCACTAGTGATGTCAGAATATTGCTGTTGGTAAAATACAATTGCTATAGTCTCTAGGATTCTGCTATTTTTTAATGTTTCTCCAGTGAAGTATATGTTTTAATTAGAAATCTCATTTTATAAGAAATTAAAAGACTATCCTGGATTCTATTGCTTATATTGGTTAATTTTATTCAAGAAAAGTAATGGTACTATTTGGATGGCTGAGCAATACATTTGGTGATAAACCCTCGTTTTTGTTCCATCTTCTGAATATTGTGAGCTGTTTTGTAGGTTACACTGGAGAGCTGTGCCAGTCAGAGATTGATCATTGCATCCAGCAGCCATGCCAGAATGGAGGTACCTGCTCATCCCACATCCAAGGATTCAGCTGTCAGTGCCCAGAAGGTAAACAGCAAACACCTGTCTAGTACCTCATACAAAGTGCTGTTTTGTGGGGTGTACTTAGTCTCAATTTTCAGTTATATTGACGTTTAGATATGTATTTAAATGTTTTTTAAACTGTGTCTTAGCCTGTAATTGTAAGCAGAAAAGAAAACCAGATGAGAAATCTTGGTATAATCAGCAATAGGATATGAAGTGTTGTAGGAGTTGAGTGTTTCACTGTATATGTGGTGCAGAAATGTTCTTTCATCCTGCAGTAGAAATGAGGCTCCAGCACAGATGAGAAAGGTGAATTTGAGGAGACTTAGGGTGTGATCTGATTTTTATGTTGTCTGCTAAATGTTTGAGAAAAAGATGCCTCCCTTGTAGTATTTGCACATTTCTGCATATGGGCTGGTTGGCTAAAATGTGTGTAAAAGTAATAACTAAAGGGATTATTTCAATCCCCCAAAGTTTTAATTAATTCTCCTTTACATTTGGACATACTCCTTTCTTGACATGAAAGCTTCTCACTGATTCTCACTGGTAAACCTTGTAAATGTGAAACAAGGACACCTCAATGCCAGAGTGTGCTTTCATAACACTGTGCTGACTGCAATGACAGATCCCTAAATTGTGCATGAAAAAATTATCATGAGTGGAAGCTTTCAATTATGAAGCCTCCTATTAGTTATTTAGAACTTTGAGCTAATTATACTTCTGTCCTTCCTTGATCTGTGGATATTGGTTTTGTTCTACCATCACCTTAATGCTGGCTCTAAGGTTGCAAGTCTTTGATAACTGCTCTGGTAATATCTACTTGCTTAATAATGAAGATTATTTGTAGTTTCTTCAGGCTGATTCCTTGCTTTTCGAGAGTGCTATGCTTTAACACTTAACTGCTGTGTTGAAACACAGACACTGACATATTGACAACCGAGCAGATCCTGCATGTGAAAAATTTTGTAAATTTTTCCCCTTATAAATAGTAGTGAAATTCAGGAGAAAAATACAAGATGTTAGAATTGGTCAGTAATTTACTTGTGATTTTCTTAGGAAATCTGTTCAAGAATCTTTAAGGATGCTGCGCAGGAAATTATCTTTCCAGTAATGTTGGGAAAAGCAGCTGCTGGGATATTTGGTTGTTTTATATCTGCCATATTTGTTTCTGTGTGTGGCTCATTAATTGCCCTCTCCTGATTACCTGTTAACGAATATGCTGATCATACCTCAGCTTCTCTCCTGCCGCCCTGGTGATGCTGCCCACAGGACAGGGTCACTGGTAGGCTGAGGTCTCTGGAGGGCTCTGCTGGGCTGTGCCAGGCGCTGTGGCTGTGCTGTGGTGCCAGTAGCGGCTCTCAGTGCCCTGCTAATGCCACCCTGCCTTGGGCGCTGTGCGAGGCTGTGGCTGCTCTCCGGCTCGAGGATCCCGTGCCAGTGGCAATTAGCTGTGAGGGGAGCGGGGCTGGCTGCCAGCTTGGCCTGGCCCATGGCCCTGGCGCGGCTGCCAGCAGCAGTGCCGCTCCTGCAAATGCACCTGCTGCCTGTGCCAGGGCCCCACGCTGTGCCCCTGTGCTGTGGGGACCACAGGAGAGGGAAACCTCCCCTCCACCTCCCTCTGGAGCCCTCTCCCCAAGGAGACTGATGGAGAGGTTCCTGCTGTGCCACTGCTGGGTGTGCGGAATTTCCACCAGCAGCAGCTTTGTGCTGCAGGAGAAACAAGTCACTGGTGCCCCTTCTCTGTTTGCTCATGTTTGGATATCTCTGTGTTAAGCTACTTGATTCCTCAGTCTTGTTGCCTGCTTTGTTCCTTGAATATTTACCTTCTGCTCCTTTCTTTTCCATTGATCTATATTTGTGTTTGATAATTTTCCAATTGTTTCTGTTTTGTGCCCTGCTTTAAGTAGGCTTATTTTGGCACTGTTATTGTACTATCATAGTGTTTAGGCTGTATGCGTTGCTTTTTTCCTTCTTGGCACATTGGTATCATTTTCTTAGTATTCTGGTCTTTTTGTTTGTTGGCACTTCTTTTTTTATTATGTGTCACAAGCTTGTGCCCCTTTTCTGCTTGGAGTCTTGAGGTTTTTCTATGGTTTCTGGACTTGCCTTAAAGACACAATGTGATTTTTGACCCTTCCATAGGAAAGAAAAACAAAAGCAGTTTTTTAGTGACTTCAAGAAGAACCTTTCTGCTCCTAGGCCTTGTTGATGAGCAAACATGCTTTTTGGGTCATTTTTTTGAAACTTTCTGTACAGAGTAACCAGTTCTAGTCTCCAGTATTATTTCCATGTTTCCAAGAACAGCTATGTTGTAGAGCAAAGATGGAATTGGGGGAAAAGCTGTTACTCTGCTTGCTCATTTATGTGTCTGACATGCTCACATGGTATAGATGTTTTCAAAAGGGCTAGGGCAACAAAGGAAAAAGAGTTGTACTGAAATACACTTGTAACTCCTGTTAAAATCAGGTGTTGTACATTGACCTGCATTATTTCCAATGTAGAGAAAGCCTTTGGAGAGGATAGAATGTTTCAGAAATCACTTTCTGGACTGGTGAGGATTATTTATCTTATAAAGAGTAGTTTTATATTAGTTCCTTGGACCTGAGAAGATCATCCTTAGGTTCACAGGAATAAATGACACGTTGTGTGCATGGTTGCTCTTCTTGTGTCGGCCTGTGATAACTCAAGAGCAATCTCAAAGTTTCTCTCTAATAGTTGCTGGTGGTTCACAGAGTGAGTGTTTCCCATGAAGTTACACAACTGGGCTGTTCCCGTGATGAGGGTGAGTGTTGGCACAGAAGTGGCACTGCCTGTCTGCAGGGGCCCGTCTACTGCTCTGGAGTAGCCTCAGGGCCATGTTAAGTAATATGGTGTTGCTTTTTCATTTTGTTCTGGAAGGTCTAATGCCAACGAGCTGAAGAATTCAGATATTTCATGGAAGGAAAGAAAGAGTCAATTTAACAAAATGTATTGTCTGAGTTTACTGATGACTGTCCCTTGATCATTCTTGTATCTTTTGAGGTGTTATCCTCTCACAGAGGCATAATTTTAGAGCTTTTGTTTGGGTTTTGAAGAGATTCAGTAATTTTTGTAAATGCAACAAAGAGTAGTTAATTGAAAATTGCAGATGCAGTAACTTGCAAATTTGCCTACCAACCCCCAATTTTCTAATTTAAGTGAGGTCTCTGCTATTCTGCTGTGCTTAATAGTAATCGCTTGTTGAGAAAAAGCTTTTCTTTCTGTAGTGCTAATTCAGCACAGTGGGAAAAGGTAGCCAAAGAGCTATGTTTGTGTAGGAACTACAGACTGCAGATATAATATGGCTTGCAGAAAAGGATAAGAAAATATGGCAAGTATCACAAAGGGAAAAGAAAAAGATGGCAGATAAAGGAATGAGATGGAAACAGTATGAATGATCTTGAGATTGTGCATTTCTTTTATAAATGAGATCTCTGGTTCATGAAAAAGCATGTGATAGCTGACAGAAGGCCAGATCTGAGGCGCTGAAAAAGCAGCCTATTTCAGATGTGAACAATTCATGATGGTTCTTTAGAAAATTTTACTGTCTTAAGAGTCCTTCAGTAAAGAAAATTTCATTATGCTTACAGATTCCGTTTTCTGTGGGATGCACTGTAGTTTTTAATATCCAGAATATGTCAGAAAATAAACTCTTATCTGAAGTTGTTGAATCACCTGTACTAAAGAGAAAATTGGATTTTATACTTGAATTTGTAGTGAAGAAGCTTAAGCAATACTAAAGACCAAAGAATTTGTTTAAGATTTTGACATTGTTATTGTGAAAACAATGTTTGGATCTTGTACTTGCTTACAATGGGGTAGGGTATTGTCGACTGTTTTATTAATTTTATGTCAATAAACATACATTTACTAAATATTACCTTCAAATGATTGTGCAGAGAAACTTCTAGACATTCTAAAACCCTATACATAGTAAACATGTGAACTCTAAAATGAATATTTGACATTTCTATTCAGAATTATTCCATCCTTATCACTTTTAAATATCTCCTCTTATTTTCTTCCACTTATTGTAGTGTATAACAGACTATTGTATTGACAGTAGCATGAATACATTTTATTTGAGCTGACTGGGGAAGTGCTCATCAGTTTACAAATTTGGTTACTCCATTTTCTTTACGCTTCTGAGAAGTTATGTGTATTTCCAAAATACCCTGAAGTGGAACTAAATATACAAATAATAATTGGAAACATTAAAAAATCCTGGTTGGAATAAATAAATGTTGTTACATTAAATTAATAAACAGATATTATTAAATAAATAAACATAAGTTCAGACATGTTGAAGCTAGTTATCCTTACTTACATAGTTATCACATTCACAGAAATCTTTGTTAAAAGTCAAAATAAAAAAACCCAACAGTATGGAAATTGCCTGATTGTGTGGTGAGGAAGTGTGTTCCTTCCAGACACAAATATTTTAAAATTAGATAAAATGAAAGACTTGGTACTTGTGTATATATTTGTTTTACGTATTTTAAAGATTTGGAGACCCTTTGTTCATTTTGCTTGTAAGATAAAATAATTTAGTTGTGGACTATGGTTTAGAACAAAGCCAGATAATAATGAGCAAAGTGCAGATCAGTTCTAATAAAGAAATAAACTTCTGTTTCAAGATGTTTCTGAAGTTCTCTTCCATGCAAGTTTAATGTCCTGATGATAAGTGCAGATGAACTGCCTTCAGTGTTATAGGAAAAAATTAATCTTTGATAAAAATAGCCTGCATTCAGCTGGCCAACCCCATAAAACTGGCTTGGGTTCTCGTCCTGTTCATACTAGCTCTGTGTGGACGTCGTCAGCTTGGTCAGAAGGGGCAGAAATATTTTAATTCGGGTTAATATATTTTTGAAAAATGGTCATCAGCAATAATGGATGTCATAGCCATCCTCTAGAACAGAAGACAGAGAGAAAACAGTGCTATGATAAAGAGTTTAACATATAGATTACTTGAAATTCACATTTTAGGATTGATTTTATTTTACTGTTGACAGTTTGATTTGAGTAGCTACAGGTAATTACTGCTGGCAACACACTGAGCAAAAGTGTCCTAACATATCTGCAGGTATTTCTAAAAATACTGGAAAGCAATACATTTATGAATGCTCATATTATGATTTCTGTGGTTAGAAAATAGAGTTTGACAGCTATAGAAGATGCTAAGTTGTGATTCATGTGTTGATTTGCAATCGCAGCTAGAAAACGCACATTGTCACCATGAATCTTAATTGACTGGGAGAACAGAAGTTACTTGCCGAGATTTAGAATAGTTTAAGTTTCAAGGTTTTCACTCTTTCCTCTCCTTTGTTGTTCATGTAAAAGCCTTTTTCTCTAGTATATCTTGCAGATGTCATTCTGACTTCTTTAGGTTTACATAGAATAAACCTATTTACGATCTTGACTCCAGGAAACTGGGTCACACAGCTGTTGCATAGGGATGATTTCCCAAGGTTACTGGTGATCAGAATGCAGAATTCTTCATATTACCATAAGAGAGTTTAATTTACCTGAAGAACATTTTGTTGTTAATTAAAGTTTTTCATGGCTGTTTAGTTTCTGGTACTTCCCACTAATGCAGCATTTTTACCTGGCACCTTCCCAAATTGCTCTTATTTTAAATAGACTTCTCCTTAGTGCTTGAATGGGTTTAGCCTCTATTCATCTTTATCCATAAAGACTTAGCTAGGGTGAGTTTCAATCAAAATCTTACAGCATTTTAATGATTTCTTGATCCTTCTGATTAGTAACATTTTCTCCTTACAGAATTCTGATGAAATACTTCCTCACAAGACAAATTTCTATAGGGAAAATAATAAATCGCTTGTGTTTCTTTTAGTACTTATTCCTGTATTTTAAAGTTAAAGGTTTTGTAATCCTGAACCCTAGAAATTCACAACTTAATTTTTCACATACTTGTAATTCTTGGAATTGGGTCTCATGTAACATTCAGACAAATTAGTTGTTGTACAGGATGTACAAAAGGCACTTAAGCGGTGTCTTCAGAAAATGTTTAACTTCCTTGACTTGCACATGGCTCTTTTGCTTTCAGTAGCCAAGTAACTAAAATCCCACCATGGTGAGAAATCTGGCTTTTATCCAGAGCTTTTCTGTCTCTGAAAACATATTTCTTTTGATCTAGTTTCTGTCACTGCCCTGGAGGTCTGTAGCAATTTATAAAGCATATCACCTAACTTAACATTGCTATTCTTCTTGACAACTGGCCAAATGGCCTGATTCACGTAAGCACAAACATTGTATGGTGTTTTTTTACCAATATAAATATTTCCTACTATTGCCTTTCCCCTTTACATTCTGTGTCATTCCTTGGTAAATTTTGTATTCAGATTTTTCAAATTACCAGTAGTCTTTGCATTTCTGTCATGTCCCTTTTATACCAGCAATGACATAGATGCAGGGTTGGGTCTATGTTAGCTCTGTTGAAGAGCAGTTCAGAGGATATTTGTCTGCAGATAAACAGTTCTGATTTTTTTTTCTCCAGAATTTGATTCTGTTTTCAGCCAATACACCTCTGAATTTGATTTTTAAGGTTATTACTTGCATTATTTGTTTTCAACAATTATACTGATATAGATTTAAATGTACATTCAGAAATGCCAGAATAATAGATTTCTGTATTTTCTACTTGGAGTATTCTCAGATATTTGACTCATGCTTGAGATTTGAACTTCCAGAATCACCTAAACACATTTCACAGTGCAGTCAAAGATAGCACAAGGGCAACATGTTTTGGTGTATTTTAAACCTGCATACGTTCTTGAAGTGCTTTGTCACTTGAAACATTAGCCACCTGCCAGTAACCTCCTCTTTGGAGGGCAGATTATTGCAAAGGTTGTAATGAAGCAGCATTAGTGTCATTGTGTGACCTCAGATCTCCTTGATCCTTTTTAATCTGATTTCAGAGTTACTTGAGAGATTTCACTGGACTCATTGGCTGATCCTTCTTTACTCCTTCTGGTAATAGTTAAAAGTCCTTGCAGATTCTTTTGAATCTGACCAAGATTTTGTTGTAACAGTACAGGCTTTTTTAATTTGTCAGTGAACCATTGCTGGAATTACATTCTTGATTTTGGGGTTTCTGTCCTTTGCAGTTTCTGATGGTTAGTTATCATCTACAGGAGGGACCTCTAGTATAGGATTCCACAGTGTTTGTTTTTAGGCTCTCTCTGTTCAATTTTGGTGAGCAGGTGGTCCTGACAAAGCCCATGAAGCAGCTGGAGCCATAGGATAGCAAAATGGAGAGGACAGAAGGTTCTTGCCTGTTCTTCGTCTGTGCCCTGCCAGAGCTGATTTTATCTCCTGGTCTGTTGCAGAGTTTGTATGACAGAACTTAAAAGTCCAATCTGTAGGTTATTTCTTTTCTTCTTTCTAGTTACTTTTTTTTTTTTTTTAAGTAAACTGGATTGTTTTTTCCATGTTTTCATTCCATACCTCTGATGTAAGACTTATGGACATCTAATGGAAATGTGACATTGAAAGTCATTTGTCCAGCGCCTAATATTTTGAAGATGCCCCTAAAATCCTGCTGCCAATTGTGACCAAAAAATCCTACTTTGTCTGGAACTCACAGAGCAATTGTGACCTCCCCAGCTTTTCTTAGTTCCATGAATAAAAGTTTTGCTAATTCTGTGACTAGAACTCTGTAGTATGCTCTGTGTGGGTTACTCACTTTTGTTTAATATTCTACTGTAATGTTAAGAGCTTTTTTACAATGTTAAGATATTCCAGGGAATTTTAAGCCTGAAGAGTGATGGTCTGTACAAATGGACCAAATACTTATTAAAAATATATATATAATTGAATGGAAAGGACAGTTTGCTCTTTTAGTTGGAAGGGTTCAAGAATTGGAATATGCTTTTCTGACTTGCTTTAGGATACAATAACCATGCATTGTGTTACTACATACATGATGTATGTGTATGTATAGATACAAGCTGTAGTTACTTACTGCAATTTGTTAGAACATTATTCTCTCCTACATCTGATTAAAAGTTCCCTTGCAAGAATATCCTTTTCATTATGTCTATTTTTGGCATGGTGTTGCTTCAATAAATCATTGTCTCTCCTGCTAATGAGAAATCTGTTCTTGTAAAAGATATTCTTTAAATTATTGAAACTCAATAAACTCATGTTCTGTTTAAGAGGTTGTTACACTTAACATACACGTTAACAGTTAGGAAAAATAGGTCAGTTTTGGCTTTTTTCTTTTTTTCTAGGCTAGCCAGCTCCTGATCTTTAGAAAATCTCTTCTGCTTTTCAAGACAGATTCACTCAGAAAGCAGATAAACACTACGAGTTTCATCAAATATTTTTGCAATTCACTGCCTTAATAATTTATAGTATGATTTTAGCTAAAGCATCTCTTTTCACAGAATGTTAATGGGCAAAATTAGAGTTTATTATATAAGAGGTCTGTATTTTTATAATATTCATGGAATTAGAAAAGAAAGGAATATAGATCTTTTAACGTGCTTTAGTTATTAAAATTGTATGCATATCAGAATGCTTACTTATCAAATCCATTTATTTCTTTTAGGGTTTTTAGGAACCACTTGCGAGGACAAAATAGACCCTTGTGCGTCATCTCCCTGCCAGAACAATGGAACCTGTTACACAGACAGACTTGCCTTCTCCTGCAGCTGTAGTCCTGGATTTACAGGACCTACATGTGCTCAGCTGATTGATTTCTGTGCTCTGAATCCGTGTGCACATGGCATTTGTCGCAGCGTTGGAACCAGCTACAGATGCCTCTGTATCCCTGGTTTGTACCAACTGTTACATGCTCTGTAAATATTTTTTTATGTGTAGGTTCCATATATAGCTTAAAATGACTTCCTTCCCTTCTTTTCAGTCTATAATACACGTTGAGCAGATGTTCTATCTGTTTAGAGTAATGATAGGAATCTACACATTGCACTTGGAAAACCAAAAATTGCGGAATGAGCACTGAAATACCCACTGAGATCCATATGGGTTGACAGAACTCTACAGCTGTATTGCAAAACTGTAGTCTGCAGGATAAATCTTTTTAAGGCAAGGCATCAGCACTGTTGGAATTACAAAATTTGGTAGAGAGAGTGGGACATGTAACACTGATCATTAGGAAGGGAGGAAAACAGACAAGGTGGCTGAACAGAGGTAGAGAAGGAAAAATATTGATTGCTCCAAAGGGTTTTAGTCCTGCCATCCATGTTTACATAAATTGTCTCTCTAGAGAAGATCCAGTGGTGCTGCTCAGGTGAGTCGGGTGAGGAGACTCAGCTGGGAATTGTTTGACAGCACAGCCTGACAGTCATGGGGTCTGGGTAGCGATTGGCTTAGCTCCAGATTTTTTTCATCATTGTACCAATATGACAGAATATTGGGGTGCTTATAGCTCCCTTTATCTATTTTAGCAATGATAATTAATAGGGGAAGTAGCAGTTAGAATGTCTGATAACCAGTGCAATATCCATTGCTGCTTAAGTGTGAGCACCAATCTTTGTTTTCACTTGAATAATTTTGGCACCTTTTTTTTTTTTTAAAAGTCTCTTCCTATAAAGCTATAAACTTGAAAAGTGAAGAAATTAAGGTTTAAACAAATTTCCAGTGTACAAGGGATAAAATAAGGAATGATACTTGATAGTAGCTCTGCTGTGACATTCACATTGCTCTACATTCCTTTCCTTCTCTCTGCTGCTTTTCCTTGTTTTGTTAGAAACCAGGCACAATTCTTCATTTCCTCCATCTCACTTTGCAGGATGTGCAATTATCCTACCAATCTATTTGTCGATATTTACAAATATGGGGATTTTGTAATGAAATCTACTAATTCAGCATTTTTAGTTGGTGTCAGCATTTATCTGCTTTTTAGAGACAGGGAAGGGACCGTCAAAAGTTTTTTGGGAGGTGCTCACAAATTACCAGAAGCTAATGGATATTTGTTGTTGAGGTTGACAGATTTATAGTTAAATTACATACTCTTTTATAAAGGAGAAAAATATGAAAGTGAAATGCAGGCAATACCATAGTAGTGTTACCTTGTAATACATTTGTTGACAGCACTTGTCATTAATAGTAGGAAAAACTAGACATTTCTCTTTCCAAGAATACCAGGGAAGTTTTAATCTTCTTCAGCATGCTCTTTGCTGTGGTTCAAACAAAGAAAAGCTAGTAAAATATTCTTGGTCAAATAAAAGCTTTTTTTGGAACTTTGTCACTTAAACCTGATTAGAATTCCATGGTTTGATTTTTTCAAAATTATTCTATCTCTCTCAGGACTTAAAAGTAGTCTTCGACCTCTCATGTTATGGAAACTTATTTTTATTTGAACAATATTTATGCTTTTAAAAGTTAGAGATGAGAAGCCTTAGAGGTTGCATCCAGGACCATATATGGCACTTATTTAGTTGAACTCTTTTGTGTTGCTCCAAAAATGACATTAAAAAAAGCTTTATTTTTTCCAAACGTTTTGTAAGCTGCTGTAAACTTCAGTTTTAAAAATAACATTACTTGATTCACATAGAGGTGGAACTAGAGGCCAGATTAAGTAAGCTTACCATTTATCTGTGAATAGTTTAAAAACTTGGGTAACTTATTTTGGAAGGCCATTTAAGAACTGCACCTAAGTGATAGCAAGATAGGAATAGACAGAATAATTCTTTTCCTTCTTTTATGCCTTTTCACTGTTACAAAAATACCATCATGGTCTTACATTAAGTGATAGCAGCAGAATTTGAATCAATTATCTTCAGATACTTTCCCCATGAGTTAAAGGGATATTAGATAAAGGGCAGTCAACTTCGGTGTAGATCAGCATGTAGGAGGCACTGTAAGATACACTTTGCCCTTGGTTTGGGTAATTATTGAGTGTAAGGCAGATAAAAGCAATTAAACTTTAAGATCCCTAGGTTGCAATTCCTAAAAAACCCCAAACTAAAGTAATGACTACAAATTGTAGCCTAATCCATTTTTGGTATCTCTATCAAAAAGCAGTTTTCTAGGGTGGATGGGTTATGTCTCTGGGATATTAAGAAGCTAGATTCTATTTACAATTTTGCTTGAAGAGACCTTGACAGTGTCTGTTACGTTACCTGTAAAGTGAATGAATAAAATTTGTGTACAGTTTAGTAGCATTATCAAGGGTTAAAAATAAAGATATTACCAGGAAAGAAATGTCTCTGCCTTGTGACCCTGAGGCTTTCTCACTTGCAGGCTCTCAGCATCAGTGTGCCAGCTCCTAGACCACTGTGTTCTTTGTACAGGAGGCTTTCAGAATATCCCTGAATTCTTACACATTATATTTTTAGATATATTAATGGAAAGGTTGTTGAATGACATTTTAAAATTCTCTTCTGTATTGATTATCTGGCATGTCTGATACACAATTTTAAAAACTTTGGAATCTGTCACTTAATTTTTGTGTTCAGCTCTAGGATGCACTATTTTATTTTTTTTTTAGAGTATCTTACAGAGCATATAATTTTGTAATACAGAAACAAAGTACCTAAGAGTTTTGTTTATATATGTGACCCAAATACTGTCCTTCCTTTATGCACTGTTTTACAGTGTCGGATGGATTTTCATCTGTGTTACTTCTGCCTCAAAAATTAAACAAGAGAGGAATTTTAAATAGTTCCAATTAGCCCAAAATCTATGCAAGTCTCCTTGCTTGGTTGGCAGTTTGGCTTCCATGGTTTTTTGGCCAGTGTACAGATTTGAAGAATGATAAATGATAGTAGTTATATTTGCATAGCTGCACAATTTGCAGAACATGAACAACCAGAACATTTACTACTAATTTTTTTTGTGTGTGTTGGCTTTCATTGTGGCCTTTCATCTAATAGCTTCTACAGAAAAGCTAATTTGTATAAGATAACTTGGAAAGCAGTCTAGTACTTTTGAATATTCCTATTTGCAGAATAGAAGGAAAAGTGTGTAAGTTATTTCCAAGTTGAACATACTTCAAATATCTGTTGAGGGACTCTGTGGAATTCCCAGACCTATGCAACCATACCTACTTTGTATTGTGTGTCTGATTTTTCAATTGCACATGAAACCTTACCTTAAATCTTTATTTATATGCTTACACACTCCAATTATTAGTATTTATCACCTCACCCTTTACAGGTAACAAAGAAATACTTAATGTTTGGACATTAGATTCAGAGTTTGTGTCGTGTTTTACTTCTTACCTCATATTAAAGAACTAATTCTAATAAAAGTTCTTGTGCTCATTTGTTGGATTTCTCATCTAGAGCCTGGTTGGTGAAACTAGTGGGACCCCACTTCATCTGTTCATAGAATTTTTATTTAGTCCCTGGATCCCAATGCAGTTTCTTCCTCCTCTTAAACCTTTTTACTCTTTATACGCAATTGTTTTAATACAGCTACTATTATAAATTTCAAATGCAAATACTTAATATAGTACTTTTAATTTTGTCTGTTCCAAAGTGGAGAAATGTAGCTAGAAATTGCATAGCTTAATATCACAGCAATGTTTTGAATTTGGGTTTTTTAAAGACATAGATTTTGAAACTGCAAAGCACATGTACAGACATTAACACCTGCCCTCTATATAAA
Source organism: Corvus moneduloides (assembly GCF_009650955.1). Classification (NCBI taxonomy): domain Eukaryota; kingdom Metazoa; phylum Chordata; class Aves; order Passeriformes; family Corvidae; genus Corvus; species Corvus moneduloides. The sequence continues at coordinate 10,828,430 of NC_045485.1, read as the reverse complement.
TATATATGGCATATATAGAACATCTGGAAAAAAAGAAAATAAAAGAGGAGTTTCAGAAAAAGTGCTGCAGGGTATAAAAAGTGGCTGTAACTTTAGAAGTAGTACCATAGAATATGTTCCCTTGATTTTACTGCTAATGCAGCTTAATAGATGGTTCTAGGAGCATAGGTTTATTTTAGTGCTGTTGCAGAGGCCAGTGCAACATTTGTCTGCAGCAGTGGCAATTTTTCTTTTCTCTGTCTTTCTCTGCCCACATTTGGTAATGGGGGCAGGGTATGTGAGCTCTGGAAGAAGTGACTTTAGGTTAATTGCAGTTGCTTACTGTCTCTGAGCCCGTTACTGCTTCTCATCTTGTTTCCACTTCTACACTAAGGCAACCTTCCATGCAATCTGGCCATGGCTGGTGAGCCTGGCTTCCTACCTTCCTGCTATCTGGAGAATTCTTCTCTCTTTCTCTTATTTAGTTGCTGTATCAGTTCAGACTTTCGCTGAACACATTTATTTCCTGACTATATAACATGAACTCTGTGTTAGTGAACAGCTATATATATATGGACTGATGCTGTTCCCTGCAAAATAGAGCTGTTTTGCATTGTACCCCATTAGGCCTTCCCATAAAGATGGGATTTTGTATTCTGCTGCCCTGATTGGGTGAAGTGGTAAGTATGGATAAGCCCAGGGAATCACTATTGAGGAGTTAGTGTCTAAAAAGGCTAAAAAGCTTTCAGCTTTGTTTTTTATTGATTTCTAAAGGGAGAGTAAACTTCAGCCTCTTTCTTTTGTTAACCTGATAGTTAACAAAATAAGCAGATATTCTTGAGAGATTACTCTGCTGTATCTTTGGCTCTTGAAGGCTTTGACAAAGCCCCTGTCTTCTCCTCATCAGCCCGTGTGACACACATTGTGTACTCCCTTTCCCATTTTCTCCTTCTGCAGTTTTTAACAGCCATGTGCAAAGACAGTGCAGTTCAGCATGTAACTGAAGGCTATGCCAGAAAGCATCAGGAAAATAACCTGCTCTCTTCAAGGCAGCCTTCCTGTTGCTTAAGAAAGAGGAAGAAGAATTTGGGGATCAAGAGGAAAATGGCAACAGATCTGTTTTTGCTTTTGTAAAGACCAGTAGCAAAGGGATGGTCATGTAGAGGAAAAAGGGGTAACATATGGACATCTCTGGTTTAGGGTTTTTTAGGTTCCCTGTCCATTCCTCAGCCTCTGAAGAGAGCACATCAGAACTGGACCTTCATGAAGATGCTGTTACTGAAGGCTTTTTCAGTTTCAAGTGACCTAGAAAAAGAAGTTGCCCTTTTTTTGAAGCTGTAATGCCTACTGTTTTTTTTTTTTTATCCTGTTCAGGACACAGTAGCTGGAGAAGTGTTGATAATGTAGGTATTCTTTCTTTCTGAATATGTGCACAGAAATGTTGCACACCATGAAAGATGGAAAGAGCTGCATTTGGCATTGGCTGTGAACATAAAAGCAGCAGAATCGTAGCACTACTAGAAAGAGAAGAAGCAACTACACTAGAATCCATTACTCTGAAGTTATCTATGAAAAATTCTCCTTTTTCAATCTAAATTCTTCAACAAAAATACAGAGATTATTTATGTAGTCTTTTTGAAGACATATGTATGAATTCAGTATACTACAGGGTTTATACATCAGTATAATTTAAAAGCAGTAATACACGGAGAAATGCTCAATTAGAATGACAAGGTGCCTCTTGCCTCCCTGTGGAGAAGCATGCCTTTCCCTCAGGTGGTCCCACAGCAGAACGTTCTCCATCCCAACAGTTCAGCAGAAGGAAGCTGCTGTCCCCAGGGTGAAGATGAGGGTGAAATTGTGTGAGGGTGAGACCTGCCCTCTCGTGGAGAGAGAAAACATCTTTCCCCAGTAGTGTGCAGCATGGACTGGCTGCAGCCTGAGGAGGGGATACCATAGTTCATATTGATTTTGGAAACCAGACAGCTATTTAGTCACAAATTCCCTTCGTTTTCTTGGAAAGGTGAGAAGTGGAAAACATTTTTTCTGAGAATATCTCATTACATCAGTGTTAAACACTGGGAATTCCCATCTGTTTTTCTTTCTGATTCTCCCATCTGATTTTGGTGGTTTGTATGTTGGCTACAGATCTCATTACATAGGATATTTCATAGAATCATAAGCTCGATAAACTTCATTGTAAGGTAGCAAGAAAACCCATAACATTTAGCATAATTAATTCTGTATTGCCTGGCTGACAGCTTTGGAGAAAATGGTTCCGAAATGTTTCTTAATAACTTACTAGTCCAACTATTTCCTATGAAAGGACAATTTTTTGAGAATCATAATGGATGTTATTGTCTATACATCTTGAGTAGTACTAACAGTTGTATCTTCATAAAATTTTGTTTTGAATTACCCATAATAGGGAGGGAGAGGAGGAATGAAAATGGTGTCTGAAGGCAGCATTTGTCCTATTTTCTATGATTCTATGGGAATTTTGGCAAAAATTTAGACCAGGATACTGAATAAAGATTGCCACTTACTAAGATGAGAATCTGCCCCCTCTTTGGGTCTTTGTTCATGAAAGAGACCCTCCTTACATATCTATGAATTTTGCTACTAACTAGAGATTACTTTAAGAAGTAAAATCATACTGCAGAATCTACACTTTATATTTTAGGCCTTTTTCCTGGCATCTTTATTCATGCCCATTGCAAATTTATTCATTGTACGTTCATTCATATAATGCTTTTTTTATGTAATAAGGAAATCAAGCTTTTGATTAATAATAATAATTAATAATAATAATAATTTTTAATAAGCACATGAGCACTCTTCCAGTGCATGGTATTATATCATAGACTACACTACATCTGTAATTTCAACTACTGCTAAGACTCATGATTGTGTCGCACACTAACTAATGAAAAAGGTGCTGTTTTCAAGTGGATTAACTCATTCTTTCTTATCTCATAATGCAAATGACTCAGTGGCTGTTAACAGGCTGTGTAGCTTTTCTCTGCTTCTGCTTTCTATGTTTGCCTAATCAGCCCATAATACCTGCCTGTGGCTTGGGAATACTGTAAAGATGGAGTACCTTAATGCTTCTACAGTGCTTTGACATTGTACAGCATTAAAGCTAAAACATATCATCATTCTAGCTACTGTTACACAATTATCACCTCTTTGATGAAAAGTGGCTTTGCTGCAAGGATCCAAAGGAGCTGGGAGATAGTCGATATTCCTGTATTTCTTTTAACAATCAGAGTGTGGGTATTGACATTGGTGCTTCTGGCCTCTGCCACCAGCTTCCATCCTTACACCCTGTGGTTTATCACAGGGGCAGGGAATTCTCTCAGAACATTGTGCTTCCAATATTTTCTTGGTAATTTTCACCTGGGGAACAGATGCCTTTAAAATCAGTGTCTTAACATATATCAGTTTGCACAGTATATTTAAATTAGCAAGCATCTGCCCACGGTCTATAGTTGCCTAATTGTTAATTTTTACTGGGAAGTGTTTCATAGCTATTTTTGTTTCCTCTTCATGTGATTTAGGTTACCATGGCCTTTACTGTGAGGAAGAATATAATGAATGCCTGTCTGCACCCTGCCAGAACGGAGCCACCTGCAGAGACCTCGTCAACAGCTACGAGTGTGTGTGCCTTGCTGAATATGAAGGTAGGCTGGGGTTTGCTGTTGTTCTCTGTATTTTTTATGGTAGGTTCTGTTACAAACAGAGAGATACCATATCCTCCACTGAGCAGAAATATATCCCTCATGTAAAATTAGCAGAGACAAACTTCAGTATTGATCCTGATCCCATACTCTTTATTCAAATGAATAGTTCAGATTTAGCTTCTCTGTGAGGAGTGCATGTCCTTGTCTGGGCACAAATGGATTCTCTATGTTCTTCTCAGGTGTAGTTTCTTCTGCTGGTTTTAGGCTATATTAGAAAGTGATGCATTTTTAAAAGGAAACATAACTGTTCAATAGACTTTTCATCAGTTGTTGGGGCCTTTACATGGAGAGCTTTCAAGTTATTTTTTATTGATTTTCTCCAGTGAAGTGAGCTAAAAACATAATAACAAAAGATTAGTATTTGAAATAGATTAGCACAAAGGAGTAGTAGTGTTCATTTAGAAGACGGTAAAGCCCAGAGAGGGTAATAGGTCTGTGACTGCTTTTCCATGTTAACTGCAGCTATTCTGAGATCTCTGTTCAAATGGAATCCATCTTTGGCATTTCTTAAGTAATTTATAAAGTAGATGAGAAGAGTGTCCGTTTGGCTATACAAAATCCTTTCTCTCACAGTAGATTTCAGCTGTAAACAAATTAACACGTATCAGTGGTCTGTGACAAGTCCTTCTGGGGAGGGCTAAAATGATACTTTTTTAGTGTATTCTGTGTTGAATCATGCTGTGAGAACATTTTGAACGTAATTTTATATGCTATTAGGATTAAAAATAAATAAATATTTTAAACAGAATTATTATGTTTTAAGGAACATTGCTCCAGCATTTTCTCATTAAGCATATCAATCCATATCTGGTAAGTAATGCTCTCTTAACAGCTGCTTGAGGCTAAATACGTATTTCACACTGGTGATTGCACTACTCTTTGACAACAGATACAGAATTCTTCATTTTAGAGGCCTGGTGAGGAAATGACCCTCAGCGTTTCATGACAGTTTAAGCATCACTTAACCATAATGTTCACCATAATGTTCATCTTCTCTTCTCCTTGGACCTGTCGGTGCAGGTGGAAGCACTGTGTGCCCAGCACATTATGCTGTAAATGAAAGCAAGGCACCTGGGCCTGTAAGCAGCTTTTGCTGATTACTGAGCTCCCATCATTCCAGTACTTGAGGTGTTCAGTGGCACCAGTGAATAGACCCGAGGTACCCATCTCAAGATATGATGTGGCCATCAGAGGCCTCAGTCTTGGCACCACCCCAGTGGTGCCCATCTGCAGTGTCCCTTCTGCCTCCACACCCCCTGGCTGGCAGACAGATGAGCTCTCAGGGATGGGCAGGACTGGAGCTTGTGCCAGCAGGTCCCCATGGGCTGCTGCCTCTGCGGGTCCTCACCTGCAGGATGCTCAACGAGAGTGCTCTGCCTTTTGCTGCTAACACTGCAAATGTCAGCAAAATGATTTTGGCAGGTCTGTAGTGAGCATGTGTCTGTATGTATACATATAAAATATATATAAAAATAAGTTTTATCTGAACAGTAAACCTCAAGAAAAGGATGCATGTAGCCGTAGCATTAGAGTCTCTCTCCCCATCCCTATATGCTGTGGGAATACGCTGTGTTACATGTTTTGTATGCCAGGTACAGCTTGCACTGTCTTCTGCAAGGCAAACCTGCTGGATTAGCAAGCCTACGTTGGGCATGAAAGAGTGAAGGTAGTGCATGAAGTAGAGCCATCCAATTATTTATTTTTAACTATACATTTGAATATTTTTTTTAATTACTTCAGTAATACTCCTCACTTTACAGCAATAGGTAATGAGAGGCATCAGAATCCTTATGTATGTTATTAAATAAGTTATTACATAAAATTCCTAGTCAAGACAATTATTGTTTACATGTTACTGAAGAATTTTAGATAACCGATCAGTTTATGCTTCATTATATGGTTTTTGATAGACATCCAATAGTTCTTCTAAGCAGACAGTACCTTAATGCTTCTACAATGCTTTGACATTGTACAGCATTAAAGCTAAAACATATCATCATTCTAGCTACTGTTACACAATTATCACCTCTTTGATGAAAAGTGGCTTTGCTGCAAAGATCCAAAGGAGCTGGGAGATAGTCGATACTCCTGTATTTCTTTTAATAATCAGAGTGTGGGTACTTCTCCTAGCCCATGGCCTGTGGGAAGAGCAGAGAGGAGGCATGTGTGTAAAAAGTTTAGCCAGCATGAAACACATGGCTTTAGTGTTATGGCATCACTAGCCCAGAAGTACAGGTTTGGAGTCTGCACACTCATCCAGGTGAAGTCAAGTTATCACATGTACTGATTCCATGCTGCCAGTATCAGTCATGTCAATGGCAATTACTGATTTTTCCTTTTACAGGAAGGCACTGTGAATTATACAAAGATCCTTGTGTTAACATCAACTGCCAGAACGGTGGCACTTGTGACAGCGAAGGTCTAAATGCTACATGTATTTGTGCACCTGGATATGCAGGCAAGTGATTTGTGTGTTACACAGAATGTCCAGTTGTCATTGTTCACCGTGTCTAGAGGAAAACAAATGCCAAGTACGACTGTGTCTCTTCAAGGAAGGAATTAATCAGTCTAGTGAGAATGAAACATTTTTGATATTACTTACGTCTGCTTTGAACGTTGTAGCAAAAAAAGCCTGTTACTAAAGAGACTTGACTAAGCTAACAGCTGTTTAGCATGGCTTATGACCTTACTTTAGACTAGATTGCATTTTAAAAATAGCATTTTGAAGATTTCCAGGTAACCCAATATACTAATTGGACACCGTTGAAACTAGAAAATGTTTTAACAGTGACCTTAGTCAAGAAACAGCTTATTCCATTATCTTAATATGCAATTCCTAAAAGCACTAAAGTACTTGTTAAGAATCAATTTACACTTTCAGAGGCTGGTAAAGAACCCATTTAATACTTTGGCCTCGTACTTAGACTGATGTGATGGGTGAAATCCAAATGTCTGATGTCAAGAAAATTTGCAACCTGATGTTCTCTTAGTCATGTAAGGTAATATCCAGTGTGAGAGTAATAGGTAAACCCATCCATAGCTAGGTTATAGATCAAATTGTACTTTTTGATCTGTGCTAATTAAAGGGCATTCTTTGGAAAAAGATTAGCTTTCTATTGTACAGTGTCAGTTCCTCAGGCACCAATTATCTACATTATTGTATAGTATATCAGAATATCCATGATCATCTGTTATAGCACATTTTCTTGGGATGGAAATTATATTTAGAGAAATGAGACAGAGTCTGAGTGAGGTTAGTCAAGTCCCTTAGTTCTCAGGCTTTGTTTTCACCTGGTTGAATGAGGGTAATACCTCCTTCTTGGAATACTTCTGATGTTCTGAGAATAAAGATGTATTGCACTCTAAGGTGTTTTGCAGCAAGAGAGAAGTTAAATGACTGAGGAGGTACTTGCTATGTCAGGCACTTGCCATGCATAACTTTTTTTTTTCCTGTATGTAAGGTGAAGAATGTGAAATTGATGTAAATGACTGTGACAGCAACCCATGTCACCATGCTGGAACTTGCATAGATCAGCCTGGTGGTTACACCTGCCATTGTCCTCATGGATGGGTCGGTGCAAACTGTGAAATACGTAAGTTTTGTAGTTCTCTAAACATTTCTAAAAATGATAAGGTATATTAAAGAAATCTCTCTTTATCTCTAAATACCTATCTGCACAAATACTCTGAATGATATGTAAATTACTAAAATCATGTTAAATTCATTTTATTTTTGGCCATAGCATTTCAAAAGTTGTTGTGAAAGTTAAAAACTTCTGTTTCTGGGCACCCTACTTCGAGATGTGTCGGACTAGATTGTCAGGGTTGCTGTCTCAGAGCTGGGCACTCAGTTTGCCTTTTAATTGTGCTCATGCTTCGGAGTCTCCCTTCACACTTTGGATCAAGTGTATTCCACAGCACTGTAAGCATGGTCCTAACAGGCTTGTATTGGCTTCTGAGCACCTGCAGCTCTAGTGATGTTTCAGCAAAACAACTTGGAACTTGCTTACCTAAGGAAACTGGTTCTGTGTAATTGTGCCGTGACTTGTGTGTGCATGCATTTACCAACTTTTTCAGGAATAACTTTTCCAGCCATAGGCTAATTTCCACCAAATTTTGTAGAGAGAAGAAGGGCTCCAAGACGAAATATTTCCAAAGCATTCAGTAAGACTTAAGAGATGTTCCACTGGTTGGAAGGAGCAGCTTCACTGTGATCTTGTTTCTTAGTTCAGAGAGAAGTTTCGCTGTAAGGGCATCCTTATGGCACAGTGGAGAGTCCAGGAGAGGCAGAAAGTATGAAGCCCAACTGTAGAAGAGTTAAAATGGTGATTAGGCTTCATTAGTTCTGCTGTTCACAGACCTGCTTTGTACTTCCCTGATGTTTTGTTATTGAGCTAGAGATGTTGTCTTTTCTAGGGAATTCAACAGTGTGTTTAACTGCTTGAATGCTCGGGTACTGTGGTCATAGATCCCTTCAAGTCATAATACAGGTACACAGGTTTGTTAGCACAGTTAAGGTTGCAGGGATGGGTGATAGATTGCTAAAACAAACACGAAGGCTGGATTAAAAAATGTTTTCTGTATCTCATGTACATAAGGAGCATGTGAACCTTCTTTTTTTTACTCTCTTTTACTTAAAGTTTAAACATATTGACAATTTTTTAAAATGGATTCTGCTCTTGATGTTCTTGATGTTAGTCCTTACTTTAACGCAGTACATTCAGTTTCAGTCCTTTCTGCTGTAAGCAAAGACTGCAGAAGACTATTGCCAGCTAGCCCAGAGATGGTGACAGCCTTGCCTTTTTTGTCGTCTCTCTGAATGGCACACATGCTTCCCTGGGTGGTGCAGAGCCACTGGACACTGGGAGCACAACACTGTGTGCTGTCTGTGTGCCATATTGCTGATGCTAAAATATGCTCAGATGAGCTTCTGCTGACAAGGCTGATGTTGGTGACAACTGCAACATGCATGTCTAAGTTGATCAGCAAGGCAGTATAATTCTGCCTGCCTTTGCTATTAAGTAGTTGGCTGACAGATGGGTTTAGTTCTTGGAGAAAGAAATAATTATCCTGGAAATGCACTTCCTGGAGTTACTTCACCCTTGGTGAAGTAACAATTACATTTCTGTTATGTTATGGAATACCAAAGGGATACAAAGGCTTGCATGCTTTCTGAGCCTGCAGATGTGCTATAGGAATTCAGTGGTGCATGTTCTGGGGTGCTCTGGCTGTCATGCTCTAGTCACTCACAGTTTAGCTGTTTGCATGACAGATACACAGTGAAGTGCATGTAGACATATGGGAAAAGGAGAGAAGCAGAAAAGAGGGTGGAAGGAGCCTCTTCTACTGTCCAGCTACTCAATTATTTCTTCTTTCCCCTGTTAGGGGGTTGTGGATACAAAATGCTGCTAGCAAGGATTTTCTTGCTATTTTCTAAGTCCGTGAGAGACTTTACTCTCTCACAGGAGAGGTAGCAGAGTTCTGTAAACAATGAAATGCCTGCAACCTTGAGAAGTCTTGTTTATGGTACAGTAGAAAAATATTTTGACAATGGGTGTTTTAGGATTTTAGCCAATCACCCCCAAGGGGTGGCTGATCCTTGTCCAATTAGACTATGAAGAAAAATGTCTATAAAAGAGTTTGTAAAATAATTAAATAAATCAATCTTGCTGCACAATTCCTGCCTGCTGGATCTTCTCTCCTCCTCCTCCCTATGGCTGCGGGACATGGTAATATACCCTAGGGCATTTTAATAGGGGGGATGCAAGTTCTTTTATGTTTGACTGCTAAGACAGAAAGCAGGGAATTACCTGAGTGTTAACCGGCATTAGTAACACTGCAAGGCTGATTCTGAACCAGAAATATTCAACCTTGCCTTGTTCGTGGCAGTTGTTTTCGACTGAAGAGGTTGAAATTACTGAGTTTTTTATCCAACCCATGACAATAGCTAAAAGAGTGCACGTATGTAATAATAACGATAATAGAGGAGATACAAAAATGCAGTGTAAAAAATTCTGATTTGGATTGGTCTTGAATGAAAACCTTCTTATAGCCACAAAAAATACATTTTAAAGAACAATTACGTTTAAAATTTGAGGGTCACCAGTCTTTTTTTCAATAAGCTTCACTTCAGCAAATGTCTGATGTTCCCTTGCTATTCAAGTCACTTTGCCACTGCATCAAAGTGTGTTTTGTATGGGACACCATGCTGCCCCAAAACAGATATCCATGGACATGCAGCCTCTCTAACCAATGGAGTGCCTTATGTGCAAAGCTGTGGAAGCTTACGTAAAGAACTCGGGTTTTAACGTTTATAAAGGATTATGCAAACAGAGAGGGATTGAGTTTTGAAGAAATCACTTTGCAGAAAGAATTTAAAAGTATTTTGATCTGCAGATTTTTCTTCTACAGACCTATGTAGCCATGTGAAGATCTTTGTACTCGCTGTCTTTCCCTGAGCTGTGAATTGAAAAACTGATGGGAACTTAATTCTAATCATATCTAGAAATGCCAAATCCAGCTCTTTTATGAACAGTTGCAGCACTTCTGATCTCACTGGAGTTGAGACAATGGTGCAGTGGATTTCTTTGACGTCTAAAGTTTGAATCTATTAGTAAATCTGCTTCTGTTCATCTTTCCAGTTCTCCTGGAATATTTATGATATTCTTTCAGCAGTTTGTACATAGTGGTTAATAATGTGATGGAAATGACATTTAAACACTGCATACTGACTTTGTATTGGACCATCCCCCTAAATGCTAGAAAAAGACACAAAACCAGGCTTCTCAAGAAGCTGGTGTTTGGGAGTCATTTGACTAAATAGATCACATTTTATCCTTTGTGATTTTCTGTTACTGGCCATGAAGGAGGCTATTGGTACTTAATCTTTTTTTGTAGATCCACCCTATTTATAGTTCCCCATTTTTTCACCAGCCGGTTTAGCTGCTTGAATTCACTACCTTAACAGGATTTCAGGGTTATCTTCTTGTCAGACTGTTCTTTTTAATTTCTAAGTGCTGTATATACAACAAACTAGACAAGATGTACATTGCCTGGATGAACTGTGATATTTATTATATCATCTTATAGTCCTTACCAGTATTAGCAATTCCAATTAAATAGGATTAAATTGGTCTTAATTATAAAGAGGATATTCTTCCTTTCAAAATGAAATGCATTAACTAAGAAGTTAATGGAGCATTCACTGTAAAAATGCTTACAAATGTCTCATATGAATTCTCTAATGCCTGCTAGTTATTTGTTAATACCTTTACCACTTTTTAAATTGTTAATGTAGCTACTGAGGTATGCCAAACCATGTGGTTACTTGAAAACTGACATTATGAAGAATTTCTGCTACAGGCTGTGCTGTGCATTGAAATCTTACTCTTAATTAATTTTATGAACATTAATATACCAACTGAAAATACTGTGATTTCGAGCTGTCATATACTGTTTCTGATCTTTGGAGTATAAGCTGTTAATCTTAGTATTTGGATATGGCCAGGAAAAAAGGAAGAAATTTTTCTCATCTTTGTCATCCAGAGATGGAAGACATGGAATCTAAATCAGAACTGTCTTGCCATATATCTGCACACATTAGATCTGAATTCAGCCTAGTCTGACAGCCTGACAGAAACCACTGCGTGTGACAAATGTGCTTCAGAACAAAAATAGAAGCCCATCCCAAACTGCACAGAGCACAGCTGTATTCCTTCCTTTGTATCCTGACTGGGCAAACTGCAGTAACAGCACTTTAGAAATATTAAATCACTGAATGATTCAGGCTGATCAAAACTTTATTGACCTCTGAAGAAGGTAAGAGAAACAAACAGCCAGTCCTTAAACTCAGCTCACATTTGTGGACAAAGTCTGAGCACCCTGAGCTGAGAGGTGGTCTGGGACAACCTTCACTATTGTGAGAAAGAGCAGCCATTTCTCCAAACTCTGCCCAGCTGAATCCCACATGTTACAGCTTCAGGCTTTCTCACCACCTCCTTCTAAAATGGATTTCATGTATTTCCTGTCCTTGTACATGCCCTGTATTTCTACCATAGATGGAGATTTTTTCCACAGATGCCACTAAACTGGTGATTTCAACTCAGGTGCTTGAATTATCTGCCATCATCAGCAGCCTTGAGAGGTGGCTTCTGAGAGTGTCTTAACCTCCCAAAGCATATGCTTGGTAGCCCTGTTGCCAGACTGTTGGTGATTAAGTAAAGGGAGTTTCTAAATCAGTGCAAAGAAGAAGTACATTTGAAAAAGGAACAGGCACTTACTAGAAATAATTTTTGCAGAGTGTTACATTTCCATAGTCAGTATGATTCAAGTCTGTTCCTGTTTTGAAATAATAGATGAGACCATAGGCTTAAAAGACTGCCAAAAAGCAACCCTGGAGGGAAGTACAGGTTAATTAGAAATATCAATTAGAAATATTCTGACCCATTCTAGAGAGAAACAAATCTGAGGACATAGGCAATTGATAGAAAATCTGTTTGGCATAGATAGACTATGGTTTGGGGATCAAGAATATTTATACAGAAGATCTGGAATACATAAATACAAGAAGCCTTTGCAACATTGGCTTTACTTTAAGGTCCGCTTTAAGAATCTCAGGGAAATTATGCTTCGGAAAAGACTCTAGTGGGCTTACTACTGTAGGACCTTATGAGGTGTCCTTTTTGTCCTTGAAATGCTGAAGTCTCTGCAGGCTGGTGTGGATAGGCATAAGAAAGTCTGTGTCTCAAATTAAAAACCAAGTGTGTTTAATACATGTTAAATAACACATTTTAGTGGAAGGCTTCACTATTAGAACAAACTGCACAGAGGATTGGTGGGTTACTAGAAGCTTTTGCATAAAACCTGCCTGCCTTTAGAGAGCCTATAGCATAAAATAACATAATGCAAGAATAATTTTATGATTTTGTGTTACTTGGGTTATACAGGAGATCAGACTGGATAGGTGTTCCCATATGACCTTAAAAATCAACAGAAAAAAATGGGTGAAGGTTCAACATAGTGCTATTCAAATTTGTGGCATGTTAGGCATGGCGGTGTATTGGTAACAGAGCCTGGGAAGGTTCAAATTACCTATCTCCATAGCTTCAAAAGTCAGAAATATTGAAAAGGAATATAATAAATTAGTTCTATTCAGCAGGACGGATATAAATTATTAAATAATGATAGCCTTTTATTTCTTCTTGGCAGATCTGCAGTGGAAGTCTGGGCACATGGCAGAGAGTCTAACAAATATGCCTCGTCACTCCCTCTACATCATCATCGGGGCCCTGTGTGTGGCCTTTGTCCTGATGCTGATCATCCTGATCGTGGGGATCTGCCGCATCAGCCGCATCGAGTACCAGGGCTCTTCCAGGCCAGCCTACGAAGAGTTTTACAACTGTAGGAGCATTGACAGTGAATTCAGTAGTGCTATCGCTTCCATCCGACATGCCAGGTTTGTGCTGGGGATGGGGATTTCCTAGGAATCTGTTCTGATGTGTAGTTTCAGTTCATGCACAGTGCACCTAAGTGCCGTTGGCAGAGTGAATGGGCTGCTTTGCTGGGAAAACACAGGATCACCAGCGCTGCTCACTGTTCTCATCTGAAGTGTGATAGTACAGCAAAACTCCTTGAAAACAGTGGGAGTTATTCTGACTTTATTTGGTGTAACTGGTGAAGTGGGACATATGCAGAGTTCTTAGCCTGTCAGATCTTCTGTTTGGGATGTAAAGATTCTTTAACTGCTACACACAAGTAATATGATCAGATAGCAAAGGCACATTGATTTTTGTGACTAATTTACCAGATTATTCAGTGAGAATCTCTTCACATCGCTCATTTTTGTGCTCCAATTTGCCTTTCTTACTTGCTTTCCTAGAGACAGTAATTTTTTCACTTTGAAATTTAATAGAGCCCTTGCATTGAGTATCAGAATAATATAAGAGTAGAATTGGAAGCGATTTGAGAGCTCAAGTGTAAGCCATGGCACTCATACAGCATTAAATATACCTAGCTCTCTGCCAACACTTGTGTTTAAAAACTTCCAAAGGAGTTGAGTAGAGTTAGAAAGGGCTTCCCTAAAATCGAGCCTGGATTTTCTTTGCTATGGACTAGGCTGCTTCTTTCTTACTGCTCGTCAGGCTGTTCATATCACTTGTATATCAGATGCTGAGCCCTCCCCCGCTACTTTTTTATGATAAAAACAAACAAAGCAAAACAACTGTTTTCTTTCCTAGATTTAACTAACCCATTCTTTCAGTATCTCCTCCCAGATCATGTCAGCTTCTTTATTGTCTTCCTGGGACACACTCCAGATTGTCTTTCTCTTTTTTTTTTTTTTTGAAGAGGGGCCCCTAAAGCTGGAAGTAGTCCTCTATCTGAAGATTTATGTGCACCAAATAAACTGAGTAATCACCTCCTGCATCTTATTTATGGCATTCCTGTTCATACATCTGAAAAGGAAACTTGCTTGTTTTTTTTCTTTTTTTCTTTTTTTTTTTCTTTCTAGTGAAAAATGACATACTTTTGTGACCTGCTAGACCTTTTCCTCTTTCCAAGATACTCTGTGTCATTTTGTTCCCTAGTCAGTACGGTTTCTTCTGTGTTTGACATCTCTCTTAATAGGGTAGAACTTTCATTTTTAGTGTTCCTTTTTCCCAATTCTTCAATTTGTCAAGAACACTTCAAATTCCAACAGTGTTCATGTGTGTTATCATTAAAATGCTCTTAAAACAACTGAGGGAGACATGTTTCTGTGCACTGACGTGGAGAAATGTGTGCATATTGGTTGGTGATTGCTGGTAATTCATTTTCTGAATGCTCCAGTTCTGTTTCAGTGAAAATGAAATAGGTTAAATTGTACCACTGCTGAAGTCATCGAAATTATCTGAAACGGGTGAGGCGTTCCCACAGGCTCAGTTAATCACAGCACAGCTTGGGTAGTAGCCCTTCAAAGTGTTCCAGCTTCAAAAAAGTTCTTAGACTGGGATAGATTAATGATGATTTGTCAAATGCATATTATCTAGTTAGAAATTGCATTATTGTCCATTAAGGGTTTCCCTATCTTGGAAAAGGTATTTCTACTTAATGCAAATGAAAAGAAATGTTTTCATTCCAAATAATTTTCGGTGCCTCCAAGAATATGATGCCTTATAAAAATCCAAGATAGAGCTGCCAGGTCAGGTAATTCATGGAGTTTTATTGTGGAGATTGTTGTGTATATTTTGGGTTCAGAAAGATATAAACCATTGTTTTGGTAATTTCAATCCAGAAAAAGTAGCACAACTTTTATAGTTATTTTTGCATAAATTCCTAAACCTACATATATAAAGGTTTGATTTTTCAGAATTACTGTATTTAAGAAATCTACTTTCAAATAACAGAAAGTTTGGCATTTTCAGAAAATAATTCCCTTTCACAGTTAGATACCAAAACTTGCTAGTAATTTTGGAAAATGGGGGCCTAGGGAAATGTTAGTAGAAAGGTAAGGTTTCTGGTAAAGTCAGCAGGTGTCCAGGGGGTGTGGATGCCTGTTGCCTATTCAGTAAATTATTTTTAAATTACTTGTTCATGTTTTTCAGCATTTTTTTTCCTAGATAATTATTTTTCTAATTTGATCTTTACTAATCAAGGTACTTCCTGTGAGACAAAACCAATGTGCTCAAGGATCATTACTAATAAATGTCTACTTCTAGTGAATGTTCCTAGGATTAGCAGATCAGAACTAGATACTTTTCTGAGCAGGTGAAGCACAGCTCTCTTCAGCATTCATTATGCAGACAGTAAAGAAACATTCCTTTTGTGTTAAAGTTTATACATTTTAAAGCTGGAAGAGAACAGCGTAATGAAATACTTGATCACTGGCTATGGCAGCCATAAGACGTCATTGAAATGGAACCAAGATCTGTTATTGAAACAGAATCATTCACTTTAGAAAAGCATTCACACTGAGTTCATGAATGATCTGGTTCAGACTGTACTGCAGTTAGTTCTGTGTGTGCCCAGATATCAGTAGCCTTCATGCACTACTTACAGCGTAGTTCATTTAATTTTTATTTTCACGCAACGACCTGTCCTGTCTCTGTGTCAGTTGAAGAGTCCAGTTCAAGAGACTCTGATTAAGTTATCCTGTCACAGCAGGGTCACCTTCTCTCCACTGCACATTCTCCCCATTCCTGTGTTGGAGCTGGCTCTGTGGGACTGCAATGTCCCAGGCTTTCTGAATCAGATGAGCATCAGCACAAGTTCATTTGTTACCATTTCCTGGCATAGGTTTCAGTCAGCTGCCTCTTTGTAAAATGTAATCACATGTGCCTGTGCCTCTGGTTTCTACATCACTGGCCAATTGCTTAATATACATCCTCTGCCAGGGTTAATTTTCTGGGAGCTCTAGTATTACAGCTCAATTATTCTAAGCAAGGCGTAATGCCACTTGCACACCTGACCTTTTCTCTGAATAATGCAGAGGAAATAAATCTTCTCATTCTCCTCCTGTGAAAGCCAAAAGAATCCCTTCCTCCTCTCAATATGCTTTATACTTTTTTTAAACTTCTGGTCTCTTGTTTAAACTTTTTTTGTGGACTCCGTTGCCAGTTGCTGGTTTTGAACAGAGTAGCAACATGTGATTTCTTTCTTTTGTTTCTGGGGAAACTCTGAACTCCAGCCTGTCCACAGAAGTTGGAAGATACCATTTCCTCAGGGTTCAGCTGTCCAGGGTTCTCAAAAGTCTTCTCCTTGAGTGGAGTTGTTGAGGTTAATAACTCTCTATAGTTAGGCATTTCTTGAAATGTTGTTCTAAGGAAGTGGAGGAGCAAGACCATTCCAAATATGACAATGATTTGCAGTGTCTGTCACACACACACATGGAGCTGCCTTTGCCAAGAATTCCTACAACGAATGTGTACTGTCCTCAGAATTGTCACGGAACCCTCAGTTTCTCTCAAGCTACACAGGTCTCTCTTGTTTAATGTTTCACTGCAAAATACATTTTCTGATTCTTATTTCATGTACTTTACTTTGTGATGATCCCTATGCCCCTGGTAAGTATTTCTGATGTACACATTGGAACAACACGATCATCACACATGAATGGATATGCCAAAGCTCAATGTAGAGCCTGAAGAACTTCCCCAGCGCTACTGCTACACTGTTTACCAACCCAAGCACATAATTGGTCACAGTATGGCATTGAAGCTAGTGTTAAAATGAGTATCCATCATGTCCCTGCAGTCTTTTTCCACACTCAGTGCTTCCCAGGATCGAGATTTCTCCATACAGTGTATACTCTTTGTTAGATGAATAATCTTGTGTTTGGTTGCCCTGGAAAAAATCTTTATTCGCTTGCTTGTATGTGCTTTTGCTGTAATCAGGCAGTTAATTGATCCAGCACAGTCTGTAGCAGGGACCTGCATCTTTTCACTATTGATTAGCCCTTGAATCATTGCCTCTTGCAGATTGTATTGATAGTTGCTTTGTGTGCTCCTTTATGTCATCAATTAGATAGCATAGCAGTGTTGTGCAGTCCTCCCAGATACACACCCATTGAACACAGCTCCCATTTAACACTTCTGTCTTTGACATAAACCTCTGAGGTTGGTGAGATCGCTGCTGTTATGAGCAGGAACTGACTTCTGAACCACCTGATCAAAGCAATGTGGTTGAGCAGCTCAGTGGCTCAACCAGGCCATAAACAACTTGCACATGTGCTGTGCTCTTTTCTCAGCCTTTTCTAATTAGGGGCACATGTCAGCCCTGACCTACATGAGAAAATAGATTTTGTCCTGCTTCACTGTGTGCAACAAGCCATGTGCTCTCTACCGTCAGAAAGGGCAGATAGACTTTTACTTAAATCTCTGGAGAATGTTCACCATCATTTGTATCTCTGCAAAGCTCTATTTCCTTTAAACCCTTGAGAGTGATGGTGAGAAAGGGTGATTCAGAATTCAGTGCTGCCTCTGATGTAGTAAAATACCATAACTTGACTCCTTCGTTCTATTCTTGAAATTTTACCTCATTTGTAGAAAATCAGGTTTATCCATTGTGATGGTGATGAGCAAATGTGACCTGTCTGTATTTACTAAAATAATCTATAGAAGGAGACAGACATTCATGCATGGGAATGAATCTAGTGTGGCCTTATTCACAGCTAAAGTACTTTGAAAAATGAAATTTTCACCATATGTATCATATTGCTTTCAGCCATTTCATTTTTGTCAGCAATTCTAGATCACTGAAAACAGGCAAGAATGAAATTGGAAGTCATGAAGCTGCACAAAATCTTGGAAGAAAATCAAGTTAATTTTGATTTGGGCTAAATATTATCCTCAAAATCTGAATTTTCTGAATTTCACTTTCCAGTATGCACAACATAAATTAATATAGGCTTAATATAGTCCATAAGTGCATAAAAATCCTTAGTGTGGATGACTACGTAAATAATTCTGTTTCTGTGTTTTCTGTACTGTTTTCTCTGCATCAGGGCAATAAGAAAAAATACTTGACCATTTTTTGCCTAATTTTCCTGGGATTTCTTTTGTTATATAGAGTTTATATAAGCTCTCTGTTTCTGATCACAGGCCATAACTCACTGCATTGTTGCTGTGAACTCATTCATATTTCTGTTGGTCACCAAAAGTTTTCTTTTATTTCCAGATTTGGCAAGAAATCCCGACCTGCAATGTATGATGCAACCCCCATTGCTTATGAAGATTACAGCCCAGATGACAAACCTTTGGTTACACTGATTAAGACAAAAGATTTGTAATCTAGTGTATCTTTTTTGGATTATTTTTCAAAAGGATGGGCTACTAACCTAATTTAAATATTTTTAAGAAGAAAGCGTAAGTAATTTAAACCATTAGATGCTTCAGAATTTTCTGTAGAATATTTAAGAACCAATTTTCTGCAGCTTTTAGTTTGGAAAAATATTTTAAAACAGAATTTGTGAACTTCATGATTTACATTTTAATGTACCTTGAGCTCTATAAACTATAAGCTTATGATAGTGTGTGCTTTTTTCTTGGTAGACACTATTACTAAACCCAGATGAGTTTCTTGTGGTTGTTACAGAACAGAAAACAATAATTAATGAGGAGTTCTTTATGACATGTCAGTGCCAGCTTTCTCAGTAGAGGTAGGAAAAATGTGAAGCATAATATGATATATAATATATCCATTAATTAAAAAAGTCTAAAATGTTTGTGTTGTGAAAAAGAAACTAGTAAAAATTATTATTCCTAATCTGAATGAATTAGCTTTTGCCTTATTCCATGCATGGATAGATAACCTCTTTCTCCATTATTTCCTGAAAGTTGCTAAAACATACTCTTGAGTTGATGTTTGACATTTTTTAATAGTTATTCAGGCTAGGCCTTGTATAATAATTAAAGTGCCTCTTGAGGCAAAGTAAGGGCATGATCCTTTAAACATTGAAATCAATGAGAGAACTTCCATTGACTTCACTGGGTATGGGATTGGATCCTACAATTGGACTGAATCTATATTTTTCTTTAAAGGTTGAAGTTTTTTATATTGTGAGTAAATTAAGCATATGGTTTGAGTTGTTTGTTTCCTAAAGGTTGTTGATGTACAGTATTGTTTCATGAAATATTGTGTATTTCTCATAGTGCTTCTTATTTAGGATCAGTATGGGGTTTTTGTGGCTGTATTTGATCGCTTATGGGCGTCTTAAATTCTTGCTTATTTCAGAAAATACAGAATAAACGTTAACCAGTGAAGATTGCAGCTGTTCCTGTGTTTTTCTTCATTTCAAACTGAAGTGTTGTCTATAAATTTGAAAGGACATGAGCATATGATGCACTATAAATAATGCCAAAAGATGATATTCCAGCTGTTAATCTGAAAAGGGTAAAATGATTTGTATTATCAAGGTAATCTCTCAAAAGTGAGACCAGTGCAGCTCCAGGGTAAAGGCATAGCCCCAGATGGTGGATATGCAGGTTAGTAACACCATTCTGCATTTGAATTACAGAAATGCCAAATGCTCCTCAGAAATCCAGAATACCTTTCCTGACGTCCTGTATCTGCTAGCATGGGCTTTCAACGATGGTGGTCCAAGAAAATAATTATTAAAAAGAGAACTGAGGATCTCAGTTCATTCATTCTTCAGGCATGGAAGGCCTGAACAACAGAGGTTGTAAATTTGCACCTGGTGGTTGTCAGATGAGGTTTTTTCATTGGCACAGTTTTTTGCTGTACCAGTACATTGAAACTTTTGTTTACTATGACTTCTAGGAAAGTTTTGAGAACCCTTAAGAAAGAAAAGTCAAGAGCAAGCTATACCCTGTACCATTTTTGGGAACTTAAACAGAAAAGAGGCATTGTTGTAATTGATTTGTTAATCAGAGGAAGGGAAATACTCATTCTTCAGAATTTTTGGCCTTTTCAGTTGGTAAAATATTGGCTTGCAAATCTATATAAAGTAGGGAAACAAGCAACTCTTGTTGTTCTAGGGAACATACATATTCATGGTCTATATTTTGCAACAGAGATGCTGCAATGAGCAGCAGCCTTTCTGCATACAAATCACACCTTTGTAGCGATTCTTGACCAACCCATATTTCTCTCAATTGACTGACCTGAAAGATAAGTAATTTTTGAGGAGCTATTTTCTTGTCAGCTTGCAGCCTCTAGCTTCTGTAAATCATCCTGTGCATCCTGTGAATTGTATTCTGAAAATTGCTTTGTCTCCTTCCAATTTATTTTATTGAACTCTGATGGCATGTTATGCATGCACTTGTGAGATACTTGTGAGGCACTGCACTGCCTGCCAGATGGAGCTGCCCTAAGACCTGGAGGGAACAAACCCATCTTGTGTTTGTATCCCAACTCTGAATCTGCAAGAACAAGCTGGTTACTGTCTTTATACACCAGATCATATCCTGAGGATATATATGAGTGTGGACAAGGGACACTGGTTATTTCATATCCTTTTCCCCAACTGTACGAGGTTTGTTCCTTAGAGGGAGCAAATACAGATGTATAGCAAATACCACTCGCTGTTAATATACTACACATTTTTGGGGTTTTTTGTTGTTTTTTTGTTTGTTTGTTTTTGGTTGGTTGGTTGGGGTTTTTTTGTTTGTTTGTTTTCTGTAAATCATCCAGTTGCAGAAAGGGGTGATTGTAGGTGGTCTTCCTGTAGCAATGGGCTAACAGCCTCCAGCTCCTCTTGGACAAGCCAGGGACAAGTCTCTGGGCTTGTCATTAACCTCCAGTACTTGTGCACACTCCAAGTTTGGTTATTTTTTTCATCATCTTCCATCTGGAAATAAGAAAATGTCCTTGAGTGTTTTTTCCCCAGAAGCATGCATATGTATCCTCACTTGTTTCTTAGGGTGGTGTGAAACTTGCCTTTACAGCTCAGAGTCGTGATACATGTGCTAACAGGAAAATGTCATCATTTACGTGGATTCTGGATAGAGTCAGTCCAAAATGATGGAGACAGTGACCCTATCCATGTGGTTGGGCTAATTGCAGTATGGCATAGATACAAGGCCTGAGGCAACAGTTGAGCACAACAGCTAGAAAACACGTTGACTAAAACCATACAAATTACATCCATTAAAACCTGCAGATGTAAACCTAGCTTCAGCTGAGAAAAATTAGACCATTGCCACAGCTTCATCCTCTCTTTATGTCTTGTCTCTGGGAGGTGCTTTGGGAATCTGCGTTCGTCCTGTGTGGGCACCAGAGGTGACATCCTGCTGAACCCTCGGCTGAGAAGCCACAGTCCCACATCAGAGCTAGTGTTCAGTAACAAATCTTGCACTTGGAAGAAGCTGGTTCTCAATCCTTCCTAACTCCAACACAGTTCATCTTCCAAAGACATGGTGAGAAGTGTGGTTGTTGAGGGGCACAGGTAGCTCGAGAAGGAGACAAGGTCTCCACACCAGCCAGGCCTGCTGTGTCCCCAGCACACACTCACTGCAGGGACTGTGCCATGGGGTGCTCTCTGGGATGAGGGGCTCGGCCCTTCTGCAGCTGAGTGCAGACCATCCGTCCACCCTTGGGATCCGAGAGCCCTGCTGTGTCCCTGTGCTAGGCGCGGTGAGCACATGGCAGCAGCAGCCCTGCCATGAGTCGCACTGGGGCACTGCCAGTCCCATCCCTCACCTGGGGGAGCAGGCAGAGGATGAAAGGCCTGGAGATGCGGTCCTGACCTGGCTGAGCCTGCAGGAACTCTGTTTTCAGCTCTCTAATCCTATTCCTGTTAGTATATTAAACAATGGGCTCAGAGGGACACTCATGGCCAGGGCTGGGATGTGGGGAAGGCACGTGTGGTTGGTGAGAGGTTGCAAGGAGACCTGAGGCACCCCCTGCACTGAATAACCCTGAGCATTGTCAGGCAGGGCTGGGTAACGCCCTGTACCAAACACATCAGCCTGATTTTGCTGCTCTCCTTTCACTGCAAATGTGGCCAAATGCTACACTGGTGTGAGGGGAACGAGAGCTGAAAAGAGACTTCAACTCAGTAGAGTGCATCCTCAAACAGGGAAGTCTCTATGTGGTTAATCCCTTTGAAAACAATGGGATTTTAAAAATGATATTTTGGGGGAAAGTGGCTTGGTGTCCCTGTGCATCTAAAAATATAAAAGATCTGACCATAGGAGTAAACATTGCTTGTTTTAGTGAAGTCTTGTGTTGTGAAACTTCAGTCACAGAACTGATGTTCTCATCTTGTCTCAGCCTAATTTCTGGAAACAGCATGGCTTTTCTCCAGCAGGGCTTTGTTGAAGTGCCTGAGCAGTTATGACATTCCTGAAGATGTGTAGTTTCTTCTCTGATAGCAATAGACACCTGATGAGGAATAAACTCAACACCTCTGAATATTATTCTCTGTGTGAATGGCTGAGGGGAATCGAAGAGCCACTCCTCACTTGTGTTGCCAGAGGGAACTTCTTCCCCTTCATGTGGCTAAATCCTTGTGTGTCCAAAATTTCTCTGAGATTCCCTTCTCGTGTTGCACACAACCACCCAGCTTTTGCAGAGTAGACAGGCACATTGCATCAGACAGATGCAAACCCAGCCTGCCCTCCCTTTGGGTGCCTCCAGCCTGGTTTCTGTGGGAGGTATTTGCTGTGTGACCAGCTTTGGGAACACTTTTTTCACTGCTGCCATGTTTTTGAGGTTCATGTGCTGCTCAGTACAGCTGGGCTGAAATTGCTGTTTGTATAGTACTCTGCTCTTGTATTCCTGACCTCAGAGGGAGTGCAGAAGTACAGTCCTCCCGCGGATCATGGAGGGCAGCTGAAAGCCAGATTAATTCAGGGAAGAGTTTAGTCTCTCATGCTATTTTCTGCTATGAATAGTTAAAATAATGAGTGTATTATCAAGAGCTAATGAGTTCAGACATGTTCCCAACATAAAAAATGGGAGTCAGGGCAGTCCAGTGTATGCTTAAACCTTCTCTTCAAACCTGCTGAGAGAGATGTGCATTGGCTTACAGCTTTCAGGCACACTTTATTTTATAACAAAATATAAACAAAATTCTTGTTTAAAATACGTTGTCTCTCTCAGCATCCATTACCCTTAGGAAATGCTCTGCAAGAGCAGGGGAGCAGTGAGAGAAGGGCAAAGCACAGAGCTGGTGCCAAATGAGAGACATGGAGCTGATCTGGTCTATCTCCTCCCTGCAAGTTTGTCTTCTGTCCCTTGAGACTTTGGCTGAGTGTCTGCCAAAACACTATAGTTGTGTGGGGTCAGGAGGGATGGCATAAGGCAAATTTGAGACACTTTTATGTCCATCTTAAACATCTCATCAGGGATATGAGAGCAGCCAGAGTCTGATGTCTGAGCAACCAGATACTGCTGCTGCTACCTGAGAATGCTGGAGATAGTTACAAAGACGGGCAGAGTGTGATGAGCTCTCAGCTCCTCCTCAGTCTGATCTGCTGGTCACTGGAGAGGTGTCCCTCAGAAATCCTCTTTGTACTTCTTGACTCTCTGCTGTTTGCACTAGATCTGATCCCTCTGGTGCAACTTCTGTGCTGCAGAATCCCCTCTATAGGACCCAGCATCTGAACCCTTTATATCCTTTTCCCCCTCATATTTTGGAATGGCTCCAAATAGTTGAAGGTGATTCCTTCCAACAGGATGTGGGTCAACCAGTGAAAACAAACAAAACTTCAAAGCAGTTATGCCACATCCAGCTTCACCTGGGCTCAGCTGGCTTATTTTTTTCTACAGTGCAAAATGGATAACAAATATGACCTCTCTGGAAAAGTCAGATTTCTTTGTTATTATGAATTCCAGTTTCAAATCCTCCTTTTAAGAAGTTTATGATAAGATGATTATTGTAAATAAGTTTCCCCTTTAGCAAAGAATAAATCATCAAATAGGCTTTGTTTGGTGAGATCTTTGGCAAAGGAATGTAAATAAATAAGCTAACTGAATAAACATTTTTATCTGATGTGCTGAGCAGAAAAAGCAGCAAAGTTAATCATTTAGGAAAATAAGCTGGTCTGCTGTGCTTTCTTCAATAACAGACCAGTCTAAGGGAAACAATCTGTTCTTTCTCTGCTGACCCTGGGCTTTTTGCTAGCATCCCACAGACCAGGAGAGATCCTGTTTATCACTCTGGCAGCAATGCTATCTTGTCAAGGAGATGTCCTTCAGCCTAAATTTTTGATGTGCTTCTTTTCCTGTGGACTGGTCTACTTCCTGTCCGAGGTGGCTCCTTGCAACAGAACAGAGCTCTCTTATGAAGTCAGCTGTGGCTTCTCTTCCATCTCCTGGGAGTAGAACACACATGGGCAATAATCTGAATCTGCGGTGTCCTTAACTTTGGACTCCATTCATGTTTCCATATGAGAAAGTTTGCATGTGACTCTACATGGATCTCAGTCCAACACCACTCAAGGAAATGAGTGTGACTGTTCCAATTTTCACCATGGTTTTTTATTGACTTATGGATTTGAAGTAACCTGAAGTAAATCTGTCTGGAATCTGAGCCTATAAACCAGATATAAGATGCACAAGGTAACAAAAATGCGTGTAGCTTCTGTAGAAAAAGCAAACAGCCTAGTGCAATTGAGGTTATTTTGGCATGTAGGAGCTGCATTAGCAATTATTTTGTGAGCAGAATACTTTGTTCTTACCCCCATTTGTAATGGTGTGATATGTGATCACTGCTGGTGCAGTTTGGTCTCCTAGAAGCTTATTTTGTATACTGTATTGGGACAGAGAAATCACAAACAACAGGTTCCAGTTATGATTCTTTCTCCCTGAGAACAGAGAAGTACATGGGTAGGTTCAGAGAGCAGAAAGCAGCATCTGCTGACTGAAAAGGGTGTTTGTAGATCCCCATGCATGGCATTGATATTTATTCTACAGATCAGTCTGTGGTTGGTTGATTTTCTATGTTGCATCTGTCATGCGAAGAAGGCAACCAGCCAGTAAGTGTCATGATGCAGAATAATTTATTTCAAGGATTTTGTACCCAAAATGTGTTGTCCACAATGTCTTATTTGTGGTCTGTACATGACACCAGTTCTTCCTATTAATTTAATTTGAACATTTATTTCATTTGTTTTGCCTTTGTATGGCATTTGCTAGAAAGGTCTGTCAAAACAAAGCTGGCAGAACGTCAAGTAACTAAAGACAGATCTGCTTTCCCATGTGCTTTTTATGCCATTTCACTTCCATCTTGCCATGAATTTGGACTTGAGATTGTTCTACATATAAAAGATGATGACCAGTTATTTTTACCACCAGTACTCATCACATTGCGCCACTCTTTCCCTGTGCCCTGTGTTGTCTGTGTGCAATAAGGACAAACACAGGAGGAGATTTTTAGAGTGCTGAATTAGGTGTGGAGTTTATCAGTTTTCCTCTGTCTTTCATTCATTTCATTTCCATGGAGAGAGTATTTTACAATTCCATGGAAATGCCTTAATCCCTGAGAGCTTGGAAGGTTTATTTTACTTTAATGCATGTGAGATTTAAAATAAGGTAGTAACCCAGCAGTATTGACAGACTTGTCAGGTTTAAATCAAAATGTCTCACAGCTGTGATTTACTTAGTGATAGATGTTGCTGAATTTTGGAAGATTTCATTTGGAATACATTATTCAATGGTTTAGATTATTGAATGGTAAATATGGTGATGCTTTGATAACATTTTGGAGTTTCAAGCAATGAACTACAAAATTTCTATAAAAACTGGTTAATACTATCTAATTTTCCCTCAGTTTAGGGGACTGCTATCTGCAGAGAAAAACAAAATTCCCAAGAAAACTACTACCCTTCTCTGGCATTAGGGCCGGCATTATCCATGTTTTTCCAATTGTTTTTCAAGAAGGTCTGATTTTGCATAAACAATAAAGTCATCTTCTCTTTCCCCATAAGGCAGTACCTCTCAAGAAGGGCAGAATTTGTGGACAGAGAAATATCAGATTTCAAATTAACAGTTAAATGTGCTCTTCATTCAAAAGCAACTCAGCCTTGAGATTTCTGAGAATTCATTGTGTCTCTCTTTTTTGTTTATGTGTTGTGTCTGACTTCCATCCCTCTTCCTCAAACTCCAATGTCAAGGGTGATTTATGAGTGCAATTTTCTGTGGAATATTATGTAGCAATAGTTGGCAAATCCCTTCCCTCAGCAATGGGATGTATTCTTCTTTGTTAGACACCAGAGGCACACAACCCTTGAATTTCTTTAAAAAGACAATTCTTTTTGAAAGGACAAATGCAAATCCCATCTCATAATAATTCATCTTGTATTTACTTATAGATATTTTACACATACAAAAACTGCTCTGGCCACACGGCATTGGCATTTCTCGTGATGGATCCACTGGGAGTCCCTCTGACTGTCTGAGGTCCAGCTGTGTAACCAATCTCTTGCTCTTTGCTTGAAATAAGCTCTGCATGGTGCTGAGCAAAGCCTGGGAGTCCAGCTGCATTGCTGTGCTGGGCACTGCTCATGATGGAATTTAAGCATGAGCTTAATGAAAGACTTTGGAGGTTTGTTAACTTTCTGTTACGTATTTTTGACTCTTCTAGGGTTGAAGTATTTTAACATTTATAGAGCTCTCTGAGTTGCAAGACTTGGTAAAATCTTGTGTGATATGTTTATGGCATCAGCCTCATACTTTCAGTGAGGGCTCTACATTCGCTTTGGTTCCCAAAAACTTTGAAAGGACTCAAGTCCACTAAATTATCGTACGCAAGAGGGTGATTCTTGTGCTTTTCTGGATTTGTAAATCTCTATTTACAACCTTTATGGGTATTTGCCAGAAAATCAGTTCACATCCACCCAGCAACACACGTTAAAATTCTTCCCAATAATGAGTGCAGTGCCCAGGTTAGGGACAAAGAGGGCAGCCCTTCCCAGCTTACCTGTCTGCCTTTTCTTAGTTGGGACTGTGGTGAATTGAAGTATGGTTTCATCCTTGATCTCTGCTCTGTTTCCTGTCTCACACATTTCATAGTCTATGACCACTTCAGAACAGGGAATATGTGTCTCTTGTCCTATGCTGGCCTTTGGTTTCTGCACCTTTATGTGTTTGGCCATACTCAGCAATTAGGGTTTTACTGGTACCAGTTATTGGCTGTGGGGGACAGTGAGTGCATTAAACAAAGGACACCAGTGCTGTTGCACACTCTGCCATGAATATCTCAGCAGTGTAATTTGAAAATTATCCAGGTTTAGCTCTTAAACAATGTTTGTGTGCACAGCTGCTTCCAGGAGAATTTGGATTGTTGCAGTGGTGCTGTACGTTCCCATGCACAGGTGGGGGAAGGAGAAACATCTCCTGGATTGCCACATGGCTGACCAGTCTCCCTAAGCCTATGAATAACTGCTGGGGACGTGTCACTGAAATAGGAAGTGTGGCCTCTAGTAACTTCCTATTTTAATGGATAAAATTGGGTAGCTAGAATGGTGAAATCTAGATGACAGATTGCCAAATCTTCTACTTGCTATAATGATGCTCTGCAAACGAAAGTTTTGATTTGAGACTGTCAAAAGTCTCTTTTCTTGGTAAATTTTCTTATTCTGAGGAATATCCAGTGCATATAAAATTGCCCACGGTATTATTTATCATTTATCATTCTTCATTCATTTTTATAATTTCATTCTCTTCAGTGCTCACTCTAAAAACAGCTTATCTGTATAGACATGATTCTCGCTTATCTTGTTAAAAATCAGAAGTCATTTGAATTAAATTCACCAAATCACATTTGTGTAACTCAGAAAAGTGTCATGATCAGGAGCTATGCAGATGCCATGGATTCAGCTTAGCGTAAATCTAACTGGTGTAAGGGTCATCAGGATCTCTGTACAGATTTGTGGCGGTACATATTTCTTTTTGTCACAGACAAATAAGTATTTAAAAATAATTAGGGGTAATTAACAAATGAAGACAATACAGCTAAAGGTGCACAAGGTTGACAGGGGTCTTAACAGGTCTTCTTTCAAGTTTTTCTGGACTAGGAGAGAACAAATGTGTAAGCATCTGGCACATGTCAAGCCAAAGATTTTTCTGGCCTTCATTTTCTGCTGCTTACAAGATTAATTGGTGCATTAAGAGCTGGATTTGAGCTTCTTTAGGTTTGTTAATGCAAGATTTGCTGTTGGAGGCTGCCTGGGAAATCTCACTGTTCCTGCAAGGAGGTGTCTAGCCAGCAGCTGTGTCAGTGGTGACATGGTGAGGACATTCCCTGGGGATGCGATGACCAATCCTCCTGTCCCACGTCCCTGTCCTTTCCTCTGCCCTGCATGTCATTACTGCCCCCACACCCCTGTGTACCTTGCCTTCTGCAGGCTCTGAGCCTTGGATTTTTCCTCTTTTGCATCCTTGCTGCCTCTCTGCTCAGTCCTACTTCCTCTGTGGGGATCCTGCCCTTGGGCCCCCTGTGCCCCACACTGCGCTCCCTCACCGGGCACCACAGCTGGACACTGGGGACTGCCAAAATTTCTCCCTGTGCCCGCCCTGCCTCTCCCCCATCCCCATGCCTGGGTGCCTGCAGTGTCTTGCCTGAGGGCTGGTGACCACATGCACCTCTCCTGCTCTCTCCAGACGATTTTCTCGCTGCCTGAGCGGCCCAGATTCCATGGCCTGAATTCCCCCAGCTGGCACGAGGCCGCCAGGGCACGGAGCCCAGAGGCTGCAGCCCCGCAGCACAGCCACTGCCAGCACCCTCAGACTCGGCCTTTCTTCCCTGAGACTGGCTAGGCATGGTGGTGCTGACCCGAGGGGCCTGGCATCTCCAAAGGATCAACGCTGTGTTCGCTGGGAGGCTGACAACCCTTCTTCCCTTGTTCACCCGGGCTCCTGTGGGGGCAGTGGAGGGGCTGCCTGGCAGTGGTGATGGGAATGTTAAGAATAAAACTTGCTTGCTCTTTCAGTATCGTATATTTTGTGCTTCACCGAAGTGACGTGCCCTTTTAAATGTATGCAAGACCTTTGCAGCCACCTTCCTTCTGCACTTGTTGACCTGCCATGGCTTTGGTGCTTTATTTTCACTTCTGCTGTGAGCAGGACTGGTACAGTGCCAACATGAAGGAAAAGTAAGACCAAATATCTGCCTTTCTAAAGATGAGACCTCTAGAGGTGAGAAGGAAAAAGGGATATCACATAAATATGGCCTAATAGGTCACTACCTGTGCATTTCATGCTTTTATTTAGTCCAGCCACCTCCAAAATTGAACTTACTTTCAGAAGAGGAAGAGAAATAGCTGTCCTGGTGCTTGGGGAAAGTGGTGGGGTAGTTACAGCTGAAGAGGGAATCAGAAACACAACCTCTTCTGGCACTAGTACAGGTAATTAAAGACACCTGGTCACTATGGGAACACCAGTAAGAGCTTCCCTAACAAATTGGAAATCAGGACCTCATTACCCCTGGCAAGCACAACCTGGATGGGTGGAAGAATATGGCATATCCAAACCTGAATTATCTCCCTTGACTGGGATACTTACTGCTGCCTCAATTTCACAAATCATTAACACCACATTGCTTCAGGTCATGGCATCTCCTGACGCCATTTAAAAACACCTGTGAAGGGGATATGAGGCAGATGCATTGTGAGAAGAAGTGCTCTCGGCTGAACCACCTTTGGTGGAGCTGCACTCCCATGTCTGCATAATCATCTCAAAGCACCTACACAGTCAGAATGAAAATGATTACTCAAATAACATTAGGGATTATACAACAAGCAGGGATGTAAATAAATTTCCCTTTCAAATTACCAAAACACAGTACTGAAAGGAAATCAAGGGCATTTGAAGATAATGTGGTCTGCATTTTGCCAGTATTTTAATGAAACATTATTCCTGTTGAATTGCTGCTTGTTTAACAGTGACCATGCCTGAGGGGATCCCAGGTAAGGAATCAGAGGCAGACACCTTTAGATGCTGCTGTTCCCAGCAAAGGGGCTGTATCTGTCACTATGTGTACATTGAAGTAGCTTCTCAGTAGTCTCTGAACTCTGCAAATGACTGAGTCCCCTCAAAACCCAGGTTTCTGCTGTCAGGGTTTGCAAACTGCCAGTGGACTGATGCTGCCCCTGGGTGCCCTTGCCTGCATCCCATGGCTGGCTGTGGTGCTGGAGCCCCGGCCTGTTTCCTCCCCAGGTAATGCCCTCACTGCAGCTCCCCCATGCCCAGACTCCAAAGAGTGCAACCTGCCGTGGGAACTGGAAATCTCTACCTTGGGTGTTCCCTCTGCCATATTTATATGACATAAAGTTGAGATCATGCCATCCCAGCCAGCTTTGTCATACGCATGAGATGAAGTTCTACATAACAATACATTTATTGTTACCTTGAATGTTAAAATGTAATAGTTGTCAAAGAAAACCATTTGGATTACTTGGACAGTATATTTTGGGTTGCTTAGGCACTAAGCATTTTTTCAGAGAGATATTGGAAAGCTCAGACGATGTGTCTGGTGTCCCTCTATGCAGGGAAGCTGCATTTGCTTCAAGTGATTTGACAAAGTGTTTAAGAGTAACAAGTGTTATTTAGATTTTGGAAGTATGCTATTAACTACAGCACTTTACAGAAGATTAAATTTGTTAATTAGGCAAACTTTACAAAAGCAAATCCAAGGTAAACTGAATTAATAACATAAAAAAAGAGATGTGTTTAATGACTTCTGTATGCTTTGTAAACTTGCATAATCAAAAAGAGGATCTTGGAAACAGGACTTGCGAAGTCTGCAAATTATTTGAGGAAGCAGCATTTAAATAACTGAATGACTCTTCTAGTTATGTTTCAGTGAGAAATAATAGTGCTCCTAAAGCTAAATGGAACTTTTGAAGTCAAATAATTCAATGGGATCAGCAATTGGATAAGTTTAGTTAATTAAAAAGGCAATGCTATAGTTAAAACCCAAAAAGCTTATTTTTGTTTTCAAATGCAGAGGAGCTACGTTGCTATAAAGACCTTATATTAGGGGATGAGATGGTGCAAAAAGAGGAAAACTCAATAACTAGAAGCCATTAAAAGAGATAAAATATCCTGGAGTCACTGGAAATGCTTCAGATTTACTATGTGAATAGAAGTGAAATTGGTCCTATTGCATCCAATACTCCCTCTTGAAATGCAAGATCTCCCATGGCTCCAGTATTTCTGTCCTGTGAGCTCTGAAATGAAGGAGAGAAGTGGGACCAACCTGTGTAATGTATTGCAGTCTTCGGAAAGAATTGTCTTAACTCATTCTGAGAAGAGAAACTCCACAATTTGGCACAGTAAAAGGAAAATTAATAGAAAAAAAAAAAAACAGTATCTTTTTACAGGCACATTCTGGAACATAGTACATCCTGGAAATAGGAATTCACACTATTTATTTAAGCAAAAGATCTCTGACTGGCTTGGAGCAGGACCTTACCTAATGTAGAACATCTTAAATAACAAATAAAAATTGATGCTTGGATTAAAATATTAGAAAGTCTAGGTAGAAATGACCTCATCTTAGTGAGATTGTGACATGAACTCACCCAAGTTTAATGAATCATTTCCTGAACTGGGTTTTGGCTGGTGCCTGACCACCCCAGCAGCACCTGGCCTTGCTGAAAACTGGGTTTCCTGCAGAGGTGTTGTGGGGCATGTCCAAAAGGGCGAAACAGCTGGATTTTCTGAGACAGCCCGTGGTGCTGAGCACACCTGGAGACTAAACAAACACGAGCAGAAGTGCTCAGTATCTCTCTTGTCCCCACAGTGCCACTTGCTGCCTTGGTGAGGGGTAAGGCTTGGGGAGGATGCTGGTAGGGCTCAGGGGCTCACAGATTGCTTTCTAATCAACCAGCTGGATTTCAAAAATTTGTAACTGAGCTGCTCCTCCCCATGTGTGAGCATATTCCTACCTTCCTCTCATACAACTGAAGCCCGAAGCCTACAGCATTAATTTTCTCTTGTTTTCATATCCTTTTGGAAATTAAGTGATTCGTTTGTTCTCATAACATGCCACCCATTTCGTAGCAAATGCCGATTTCCCTCCCCAATTGTTCTAGTTTGTATAAAAGTCATGTAAAATAAGAGAGAAGTAGCCTCCAGCCCCAGGGTTGGCCTCCTCCTGCTAATTGCAGATCCTGAACTTCCTTTGTGTGCCCTGCTGCTGACAGCCTGGGTTGTGCCAGCTCCCAGCTGGTTCAGGAAATGATGGTGGGTGGATTGACCCATACGGGAAGGATCCATGAAACTGCTCCAGAGTTCACTTGAGGAAGAGTGAGGCTTTTAGAAAAGGCTCTTGTGCAGGAGTGTAGGCACCAGTTGGAAGAAACAACAGTGTGACAGGGACATGGTATCTGGAAAGAGCTCTGGTGGGTATCTCAGCCAAGAGCTGGTGCAGAATTAGTGCTTCCCTTCCTGGAGAGAGGTGGGTGATGCATCAGTAAATGGAGCTGCAACACATGAATTTCTTTAATTAGGCCATCACTGCCCAGGGATGTACTGGTGGAGCCTTTTCAGAAACAATCTAAAAGTTCACGTGTATTGAGGCCTTGCTCTGATCACATCCAGCCTCACCTGGATCCTGCAATGTGTCTCAAGGTGTTGGTCCTCAAGATAGCTCCTGTGGCAGAGCTGCCCTGCCAAAGGTCATGGTTTGTCCACAGGTGAGCCTGATGCCTGTTTTTTAAAAGAAGATTCCCTTCAGTATTGCTTTTCCTTGCTATTTAAAACACTGACACTGAAAGGATACCCCGTGTCCCTGGGGTCACACCCCCACAATGTGTTAGAGCCTGGCTTGCAGGTTGCAGGCTGTGGTGGTCAATGCTCAGGAAAAGTATGATGGGCTCCTCTGGATTTTTAACAAATCCTCCTGCATCCAAGCATGAGGCACTGCCCAGGCAGCTTCAGGTGAGCACGAAGGACCAGGGGCAGCTTTTGTGTCTGGAAAAAATCTTCCTTGGTGCAGCTTTGGAACCTGCGGAGACTTTGCTTTTCGGTGGCATTTCTGGCCTCCACAGGGAAGAGCAGTCCCTGCAGACCTCTACACAGTGTGTGTGTGTGTCCCTGTGAGTGCCGGGGCACAGCTGGAATACTGGGCACACCTGGGATGCCCGACACTGTGAAACAGCTGAATGTGGCCTTGATGCTGGCTTGGTGCTGGCCCCTCGGGGGACCACCCTGGCACTGCCCGCGCAGGGGGGATCCTGCCCCCAGCTGGTGGCTCCCATGGAGCTGGTGCTCCATGACTCTGCACTGCCAGCAGCAGCGGCCTTACAGAGCCATGACACGTCCTACGTGCTTGGCAGCAGTTTGAACCACCTGCAGAACAGGAGGCAAAAGCTGCAGGTGCGGTGAGGCAAGCGTCCCCTGGGGAGCGCTCCTCTGGGGGAGGGGGTGCCCACACGCTCCCAGGCAGCGCACAGCGAGCGCCAGTGGGGAGGCCGGCACCGCTGCCCGAGAGCGCCGTGCGGGGCTGGGACACGCCGGGCTGTGCCGGCAGCTGGGGGGAGGCGCTATCCCGGTACCCATAGGTGTCTAGGTGGGATGCTTGCCGTGCCCGGGGGAATGGATGCCGTGCCCGGGGGATGCCGCGCCCGGGGGGATACATGCCGTGGCCGGGGCATGGATGCCGTGCCCCGGAGAAAGGATGCCGTGCCCAGGTGGGATGGGTGCCGTGCCCGGGGGACCGGCGCTGCCGGGCGGGTCCGCGCGTGGCCCCCCACGCGTGGGCGGGACGGGGCGGGGCGGGGCGGGGCGCGCGCCCGCAGAGAGCCGCGCGCGGCCCCGCTCGGCAGCGCCTCCCGCCGCCGCGGCACCATGTGGCAGCCGGCCACGGAGCGGCTGCAGGTAGGGGGGCGGCCGGGGTCCGAGCCGGAGGGGACGGCGGGGCCGCGCGGCTCTGGGGTGGCAGCGGGACCGGCGGAGCATCATCCCTGTACCGGGAGTTTGTGGCAACTTCTCCCCCCGCCGGCGCGGAGGGTGGGTGTGCGGGGACACGGGACACGCGCGCACCGCACACACGCAGCGCGGGGGCCGCTGCTCCGGCAACATCCCGGGTGTCGCTGCTCGGCGGCTCCGGCGCCCCCGGCGCCCCCGGCGGGGTTCGGTGCCGGCTGCGGACGGCGACGGCGGGGCTCGGCGGGGGACGCGCCGCTCAGGGGCTTCTCTGCCGCCCCCGCGGGTGAGGGGCACCCCTGGCCCGGCCCCGCCTGACCCGCGGCAGCGGGACGGTCTCTCGGAGCGGCGCGCGGGGGATGCGGAATCCCGTGGGAGTCCTTCGCCACCCCCACACCCAGAGGTCGGGATGTGTCAGGGTGACCGGGGTCCCCCCTTGCCGCACCCTCCTCCGGCAGCGCTCGGCTGTGCCGTGCCGGCTGTGCCGTTGTTCGTGTGGCTTGTGCGTGTTGCATAGTCCGGGGAAATCCGAGACAGGCAGAGAGCGAGATGAAATAAAACTCACTTTGTAGTTCCACTGCGTCGGTTTCGTGTAGTTTTCCAGAGCAAGTGTCTAGTGAGAGAGAATTGGGCATCTTAAATAAGAATCAATGGGCACAGCAGATGACAAGAAAAGATTATTACTACTTTTGCAATCCAAATTGAGAATTTGCTTTGATATCATCAAGCAGAAAATTCAGCGGTTTGATTGGAGTTGGTAGTAGAGCCAAGCTGAGAGATCTATGAGCTTTAATCTTCACCAGCCAGTAAGGGGAATAATTCCTGGTCTAAAAAAGCTGTACTTTTCTCTACAATAAGAAGCTTGATTTTAGTGGATAGGAATGACTTACCACATACACAGTTGATGGATTCCGGGGTAAAACTATGTGCATGTATTATTAGTTACGTCTTTCCTTGTGTTAGTCAGAAACCTCTCTGCCAAGTGCAAGTGGCAGGATGCCCTGTGTGAAGGAGTTAATGGTCTTGGGCGCTGTGGAGGTAGGGGTGTTCCCGGGGGAGATGGTGCTGCAGGGGACAGACCTCAGGTGAGGCTGCATCCAGGGTTGGTGACAAAGAAGGTGGTGAGGGAAGGGAAGGAGAAAGGGAAAGCCGAGGTTAGTAGTGTTATGCTGGTGTGGATTGTACAGAATGGCTTTGTGTCCCCTTTGTGGAATTAGGGAGGTGTTAAAATAACAAGGTACTATTATGACAAATATCTGATACTGCCTACAAGAGCATGCAAGGCTAAAGAGAACCAAATGCTTGCATTTAGCAGAGTAAGCTTGTGAGTGTAACCTTGTTTAGCCTTGTTTAGTTGTATCCTGTGCGCTGTTAGGGGTCTGACCCTAGGGAGCGGGTGGGAATGGCTGTGTGCTGTGGGGAACCGGCGCTGCCTGGAGGGGGGATGATCACTGGGCTTCTCACTTACCTGTTGTAGCAAAACCCAAGCCTGTAGTGAGGGGAGCCTGTTCTTGAAGGGGAGCCACAAGCACCAAAGTTCTCAACAGCGGCCACTAACTTTGTGCAAACCTACTGTTGGTTGCCTGTGGCAGGAGTCTTCAGGCATCCTGAGCCGATCAAAATGATGAGTGTCTGTAAATGCACTTTTTGCCAACAGGAGTTTCTGGGGAAGTACATGAATTGCTGTAGTGCTCTAAAAAGTAAAGAAATCAGGGAGATCCAAAATTGCAGAAGTAAATATGCTTTGGACTTATGCCAGCTCCTGAAATGGGGAGAAAAGAAAAAGTCTTCTTGGAAAAGTCACAAGAAGTCCATAATAATTCTGTGTTCACAGAAGGGGTTAAATGACAATGTAGTGAATTGTGGACAAAATGAATGCAGTGAGGGGAAGGATGCTGGGGTAGCTAGGATGAGATTCTGTAACTGAAAGCTTAATCCTAATCCATATACATATGAGCTAGAGTTACATGGGCAATAGACTATCTAATATCCCCCACCCCTCTGAAATTTTTTTCTCCAAAAAACCCTTGAAGTCTGGTCCTTTCAAGTAGTCTGATCTCCCCTTGACATGTTGTGAATCACTGGCCCGTCCAGAACTGCTGGCAGAGCTGCTGGGCCCTCTGAGGAGAGCTTGTGCAAGGTATAAATGCATCTTTTTTCCCTTCTTCCTCCCCCTCAACATCTTAATTTAGTTTCAGGTGTCCCATGTTGCTCTCTTTGTCCCAGGTTCCCTCTCTCCTGGCACATAGCTGCTGTGAAACAAATGTTGGTGCAATGGGAGTGTTGAAGGGGGGCCCTCTGCTTGTCCCTGCCATCACAAGCTCTCTTGCTGGCTGACAAGCAAGTGTTGTGAGGGTGCTGGGCGTGGGATTTTGGTTGTAGCAGGGTGGTATGTGGTCACTGGGCAGAATAGATGACGTTTTATGTTCTCTATTAATGTATTGTGGGATTACAGGTTATGCCAAGTCACTTCTGTAGGATATTTGGGGGATATATAATGGCAGATGCAGCCATGTCTTTTACATCAGGCTGATGTATGGGTACAGAAAGTGTGGAGCTGGCCCAGCTTTCTTGATGCTCTGATGTGTGCACGGTATGTGGCTTAGTTTTGACCCATATGTATCTTGTGTCAGTACCCAGCCTTGGTGAAGTGCAGGTCTGTTGTTAGTCCGTGGTGTAGCTCTGTACTAAGTAAAACGGCAAAGAAAATATTTTCATCTCTCAGAATATTTCTTTTGGCCTGGTTCAGTAAGGGAAAGTACGAACTGCCTTTGGAAGTGGATGCTTGTTGGTGCAGGTCAGTCCTGCCCTCGGTGCTAAGGCAAGCTGTGTATGTTTAACTTAAAAGGCAGTGACCATTGTGGTGTGAAGGCTCCTGTCACGTTCTCACAAAGTGTGCCATGGTCCTCTATTGCCCACGGGCCTCCTTTCCCAGTCCCACACAATGGATGACAAGACTGCGCGTTCCTGGTCTGTTGCCGTTCATGCAAAATCTGCTTCTGTTCCAAATATGCTCAGTCCTGTCAAGTTTCATAGTTTGTGCTGAAGTTTTTGGCATTGACGGGATGGGTACAGTTCCAGTAGTGAGGTCAGCAGCAAAGCTCACGCATACGCAATAGGAATGAAGTGTCATCAGCAGCTGGGTTACAGAACACAGTGAGCTGGGGCATGAGCTGGACTTGTCCCCACTGCTGTTGTGGCCACTTGCTGCTGAAAGCTTCATCTGCTGCTAAAATGTGCCCCCTTTCCCAGAGCCTTGGTTTCTGGGTTTCTGGTTTTGCTGGAATAAGCTGTGATCACTTGTTTTTTGATTTGGGTTTGTTTTTTGTTTTGGTGGTGGTTTTTTTTTGGGTTTTTTTTTTTTTTTTTTGGGTTTTTTTTTTTTTTTTTTTTTTTTTTGTCTGCCTGTTCTCTACTTCCCTCTGATGGAAGCTTTTCCTGTTATGCTGCTGTTTAATGAAGAAGCCTCTCTGTTTCTGGAAGATACGTAGAATTGACTTAAACGGATTAGAAGAATAAGCTCGAAAAATGTAGATATTGAGGTTTCTTCTTGAAAATATAATACAGTGAAGCCTGCTTTTTCTTTTGCTGTTCCTTTCCTTTTACTTTTTATGATTCTTTCACCTATAGCAACATTGAAGTTTCATCTGTTTTATCCAAAGTTAGTGGGACAGGCAGTTACATGTGAAATCATACAGCTGGGATGTTGCAGGAATATTCTACAGGGATCAGTGAGTCTCTGATGTGGTAAGAAGATCATGATTTTGCAGGTAATACAGGATTAGCATTATTCACACTTAATGTAAGAGAGATGATCTGGGACTGTGTCTGTATGGGAGACTTTTTCACTTCTAATTTCTGTGGCAGCATTCCTGGCTTGTGTTCAGTAAAGTGCAGGTGAGCATATGGAACACGTGTGTACCTCCCAGTCATCTCTGGAGCAGCAATCAAGGTTGCTTCAGATATTTAAAGGTCGTTCTCCCTTCTGGGAGTGTGGAGACTCCAGTCTGGAGCTCACTGTACCTGCCTGGTATGGTTTTCATTGCCATGTTTGCAGCAGACCTTATCAATGGTTATAAGCATAAGTGTGCACTGATTTGTAGCTCGATGTTTGTGGCAGTTGCACTTGTTGAAATGATGCCGAAAATATTGCCAGATCTTTCTTTAAAACTATTTCCAAATGTAGCCTTTGTGCCTGGTTCAGCAGCCCTTGGCAGCACAGCTGGGATTTTGGAGCTGATGGTCTCAGTGATGCTCCCATGAGGACTCTGAAGTGGTGTTTGAAAACAAGCAAGGTGTTCTCAGAGTTTTGTGTGCCTGCCTGAGAGGTGGTTGCTATTTGCTTTGTAACCTAAATTTTCCTGAAAGCTTGATGCCAGACATTGTTTCTAGATAATAAATCCCAGTGGGTGCATAGTTTCTGAGGTTGTGCTGTTTAGAGGCTCTGTTTATAAGTTTCCCTGCTTCTCTTGACACATGTAGGTAATAGGGATCGCTGTGTTCAAATAGCTTTACCCCTGGAGCAGAGGTGCAGCAGTGCTGGTGCTGCCCAGCCTTGTGCTGTGTTGCCAGGCATCCCTGAGCTGAGCCACGCTCATGAGCCCTCTTTTTGGAGAAGGTCTCACTCTGCTTCTGTGGGTGGTACAGGGGGTGGACTCACATGAGTGGGGGTCAGGCAGAGGGGAACAGACAGGGGTGCTGTGTTAGGGAGCTTTGGGCTGGACACTGCTTGGGTTCATATAGGTGTGCAGATAGCTAAGTGTTCACAATAGGACTTCAGTGATTCTCTGTCTGCTCATCTGGAAATGCAATATTCTTATTGAAACCCACAATTTGGGGCCATTTTTGGGCAAGGATTTAATAATGGATGGCTGCAGTATATTCTCACATAGTTAGAATTTATTTCTTTCATAAAGTAGAGTTCCACATCTTTCCTAATGTGCTGTGAAATAGTGTGCAGGAGAGCTGTGGGTGGGCAAGGTGAGATGAAGTGAAGCGGGTGATGAAGGGCAGGAAGCTTCAAGTCCTTCACCACGGCAAGTTTGATTTCCTGAACTCCTCCAGGGCTTAATTCTGCCATCATGTAACTTGTGTAGTTCTCTGAAGTCCATGAGAAATAAGATTGTGTAAGGTTGCTTTACCACAGCCTTTGAGTTGCTGGTGTAGTGTACCTCCACATCACTAAGACAGAGCTGTAAAACAACAGTGTAGCTATTAATGGAAGTGAAAAAAGGGAAAGCAGCAGTATTGGGGTATTGATGCTCACCTTCAGGCTGGGCTGTGAGCACTGTTTTCCAAGGCTTCATAAACACATTGCTTGTTTTACAGGAATATGTTAATGTACCTGCAACCTTGCATCTTCAATCTACTTTTATACTTTTAAATTTTATGATCATAGACTCTGTTGCTAAATTCATGTGTATTACATGCATCCGCTACCACTAGTATACACAACAAATGCCTTTCCTATGTCAGGAGCATTGAAAAGATCTTTCACTTAAGAAAAGTCACCTCTGGGTAGACTTACACATGTGTGATGGCTTCAAGGTGATCATGGCCTCTGTGGTTTGGTGACAAATGTTTGCATGTGTTCAGATGTAATGTGGTTTTAGGTGCTACTGGTGCTTTCAAAATGAGCTTCTAATCCTTTTCAGTGTTCAGATGCATATGTGTGTTAAAAAATGCAGCATACAGTCAGTTGAAGCAAGAGTTTTTCAATTTTTAAAAGCATATGGAAGACCTTTCTAAACCAAACACAAGCAAGCTGTAAGCACACAAGCAGCTGTCTAGGCAGAAACTGCTGCAAGACATGTATAGCAGGACTGATCCTACTACTGAACTCTGGTTTCATTAAATTTGTGTCAGAAGGAAAAAGTGAAAAGTATTTGAAATTTAAGCCTGAGTCATGTGGCTGCAAACGTCTGAAGTCTTACAGCCCGGTGTTTTGGCACTATATAGCTTCAGGATATCTTTCAAGGCATCAGAGTTTTTGCACTAGTTTGCTGCTATGACTTTACAGCAGTCAGGAATCTTTAAAACAAAGCCCCATGATTCCAGCTGGCTCATCTGGCACCACTTAGCTCAGGCAGTTCCTTTTTTTCTACATTATTTATTCTTTGTAGAAAATGAATGGCTCTGGAAAAATGTTAATTTTGGGAAGCATTCTATGACCAAAAGAAAATGAAAATCGGTGAGTGCCTTGTGGAAAGCCCCCTGGGAAATGATCTTCAGGGTTCATTTAAGTGTACTACTAGTTTCTGTTTATGAAACTGCCAGCCTGTTTGATGATCAAGAAAAAAAAGTTAAGCCATAATTTCCTTGAAGAAAGGCAAACTAAAGCATTCAGTCTAAGTTCAGAATTTTAAGTGCCCGTTTCAGATTTTCTGTGTCCCTGGTGTCATCCAGCAGGACAGTCAGCAGTGGTGTGTGCAGATGTTACCATTTCCTTCCAAGCGTGGCTGTGTTCTCAGCAGACACGCCTTGGGTTGGTGCTGCGGTGTTGGGCTAAGTGTCCTGCCCCTTACAGCATTACTGTGTTTTTGATGTGGCTCTGGGCAGGCAAGAGGAGAGTGTGGTTACCCGGAGACAGGTAAAGGCGTAGCTGAAAAGTCCCTTTAAACAATGTTTAGTACTTACAACTTTTGTTTCCCCATAGTGCTTTCATGTATAGTAATTGAACTTATTTGCACTTCAGGTAATAGCTGGAAAAGTTACAGGTGACAGTGTTAAGTCTTCTGAGCTGTTTCTGAATAAGTGCATCAGAACCCTTTGACCAAAGATTTTAAATGTAGGTGATTGTACAAGTGTCCTGAGAAGACCTAATATAACATTTCATGATTTGTTTTTCCTGCTGAAATACTGAAAATACGGAGTGGCAAATATAAATCTTTGCAAAAATTCTGAAGGAAAAATAAAAAGTTGTGTATTGCCAGTATTTAATATTCTTTTAATGATGTTGCATCAACAAAATTATACATAGCCTCAGAATGACCAAGTTGGTCTTGTTGCACTGACACCTTGGCAGACGGCTTCTGGAGTGTTGTTCTTTGAAAAAACTCCATACGTGTTTTCATTGGGATCATTTAAATAAATGTCCCTTTCACAGATTAATGGCTGGTTTTGCTTCCAGGCAGTGTGAGCAGGAACATTTCTAACCTGGGTTGCGGCTGGTGAGTTTTACTGACAGAATTATGCTGTGAGCACAATGCTGCTGGGTTTGGGATAGCACTGGGGCAGTCAGAGTTCTTGCACCATCACCCTTTGTGGCCTTGGGTCTGTGTTATGCCAGACAATTTTCAAATGTCTCCTCACGTGAAAACATTTTCTGCAGATATATTTGATGGGAACTGCCAAGAACACTGAGAGCAGATAGAAATGTAATTAAGTGTCCTGAAGCTCAGATTTGTGGCCATCTCTTTCTTCCCATGCCAAGCTCCCTCTGGGTTTGAGAGATGGTTATTCCATATGTCTCATGTGAAGCTTTCAGAATGACCCTGGAGTAAGTTTACAAGTCTTCAGCTGGGTGTATTCAGCTCTCTTCAGTACCAGTCTTTTCCAGAGAGTATTTTACCTGGTAGACTGTGCTCTTGTGAAAACTCAGCCACTCACTGAGTGTCTGGAGAGGAGAACTCAGGTTCAGTCTGGTCCCACTGGTGAAGTAACTGCTCTGAAGATCTCACAGTGGGACCTGATCCAAACTTCAGCAGGGTCAGTACAAACCTTGAGCCTGGTGACTGTAGAGCAGGGAAGGAAACCCATCCATCAGACTATTACAGGAGATCAGAGGGTTTGTATAGTCTCATTTAAAATGAACAGTTCTCTCTGCTATGGAGCTTCCTGAGTAATTCTGCTGTCTGGAAGGCAGGATAAGAGGAGTTTGGGGTCTGTGAAGGGCCAAGGGCAAGGGATCTCCATGGTGATGATGGCAACGTCAAATGCATAATTTGAACCTGCAAGTTTCTAGCTCACCTTTCCCTCCCTGAGCCTGGGTGTTGAGGGACAGGAAGGAGGGTTGGATGCAAAATTCCTTCTCTGAATGGCTACAGGGAGAAGCTCTCCATAGTGAGTCTCAGCTGCTCTGCAGCTTTCCTGTAGTTGGGCACCCGCTTTCCTCCTGTCAGGATTAATCTGTGCTTTCTGAACTGATTACGGTGACACTGACCTGAAAATGGTGGTTTCTTGGGGAGAGAAATCACCCTTCGCTCCTTCCCTGTCATTCTCGTTAAGAAAAAGAGGCAAAACAAATTTCTGTTACTATTCATCAAAACTGTCCCATCCAAATTAGTTTGCTGAACTTGGTTTCTAGTGTCATGTTAAGGAATTCTGTCCTTGGTTTTCTAGTATTCTCTTCTGCTGGGGAGAGGAGCAAGAGGAGCACTATGAGTACTATGCACTATAGGAGCATTATGGTATGCTGGTTGTTCTGGCTGTGGCTCTGAGCTAGAGACTGAGAAGACAGGCAGCAAAATTGTTAGAAAAAAAATACATCAGACTTGAAAAACAACATTTTAATCCTTTTTGCCTTCATTTGAGGCTATTTATTTAACAGAGCCTTTTGCCCAATTTTAGCTTTTCCATATGGAATTTATTATGTTTTTTCTAGTTTTTGACCAGAAAAGTACCTTTTGGAACTTAAGCAAACACCATTTGGCAGATCCCTGAGCTGCCTGGTTGTCAGGGCATAGTGTGGACCTCTGTCCCAGCTTGCCGCACAGTGTGTCAGCAGAAGACAGCAGTGAATTTTTTTTCATCTTTCAGAAAACTCTCAGCTTAAGCATTTTTCTTTTTTTCTGTAGTCCATGGGAATTTTCTATGCCTGACTATAAATTTGAATCAGAAAATGTAGAAGCTTGAATCCTGTCCCAGTACTTTTAAGAAGGAGCCTGTACAGTGTGGATCTGTACAGGCTTCAGTTTTCACAGCTGTGCTCTGTTGTTTGGATTAGAATTAGAAGGAAGGATATTTTGAAAATTTTGTGTCGGCCCTCTTGATAGGGTGGCTGAAAGGGCCTATTGAGCTTGGTTCTGTGTGTTTGAGAAAATCCTGATAGTAGAGACAGCTTTGGTGCCTCCTGCTAAAACGAGCTGCTTGGAGGGATGTGCAGTGCTGCTAAAGACTGCTGGGTGCTTGTTTTTTCTCTTAGGTAACAAAGAAAAAACCCATCAGTGATTGCTGAGACACCCAAAGCTGAGATCCTCCAGCCAAGGACAAGGTATAGGCGCTGGCCAGGCCTTGAGCTGGGTTCAGGCTCACCCTTCCTGAGCTGGGCTGCCCTGGGAACTGTGGATCTGTGGCCTTGGCTCCCCTCAGGCTGTGCTGCGCTGCCATCCACACCGCTGCCTGTTGGGTTACGTGATTGGGATGATGGGGGAAGTGAAACCCTCTCTGTCACATTCTTGTTGATGGAGTATCAGTGCTGAAGTCTGCAGAAGGGATGTTACGTTCCGTGAGATTGAACAGTTCACTTTGATAAACGAGTGTTAAATCACTCAGATTTAGGCATGCAGCCCTATCTCGGTGCATAGGGATAGGCCTTTGAATCCATTAACTTTTATCTTGGCATTTGAGATGGCAATGTAACTATTCCGTGGTTTATAAGGAATATTAGGAAACATTTGTTTGTGATTGACTTTTGTCTGATCTAGT
The DNA here is from genome assembly GCF_009650955.1 of Corvus moneduloides. Taxonomy (NCBI): domain Eukaryota; kingdom Metazoa; phylum Chordata; class Aves; order Passeriformes; family Corvidae; genus Corvus; species Corvus moneduloides. The sequence goes on along the minus strand of NC_045485.1, from coordinate 10,784,757 downwards.
GTTTAGAGGATCTTTTTTCGTTAAAGAGCTTGAAGCTTGGTGCTGGGATGTAACATTTTCAAAGGGCAATGTTTTAATCTTGTACCTCTAAAATACAGAGTTGCTACGGAAGGGCTAGTTGAACAATTTGAAAGGTTACAGAAGCACAGGTAGGTTCTTCCTTTTCCCACAGATGGGTGTTGCAATAGTCAGTTATTTTTCTTGTAGCTTTTGAGGTCATGCATGATTCCTTTCACCTGCCCTTCACAGTCCTGCAGCTTCTGTCTTGGGAACAGGACACACAGTTCCCAAGACTTAACCTGCTGTGAAGACTTGGGATTTTGTTTTCCTCAATGACCATCATGCATGGAGTTCAGATCATTTCTTTGGGGGTGTCCAGTGGGAAGTGGGGCTGCCTGGTGTAGGAAATAGTCCTGTCAGAAATACCAGGCTTGCTGCAGGGTCTGCAAAGGCACAGGGCAGCCTGTCTGGGCATTATGGCCAGCCTGAAACCCATCTCTAAATGAATGACTACCTTTCATAATCAAAGGTAGTGAAAAGCCCTGGCACTTCAAGACTGTGAAAAATACTCACTTTTTCTAGTTGCAAATTCTAGTTTGTCAGTGCTTAATAATTCCTTTCCTGAGGCCATTCTCCCCCATCCTGCTCACGTTTAAAATGCTGACAAGTTTCAGACTGCAGAAGTGGTGGAGCTCATCTCCCCTAAGGAAAAGTCACATTTGAAGAGACATTGAGCTGCAAGTGTGAGCTGAAATGAGTCATGGACAGATCTTCACCTGGAAAGAGATATTCAGAGCCACAGCTTAGGGTTTGCACCCCTGTGGCTGGACAAGCTTGACAGGTTTTTTGACCCTGGGACTGTGCTCCAGCAGGGCAGAGCAGGGTCCACCTGTGTGGGGCAGTGAAGTCTGAATAGATTAAAGTATCTACATGTGTTTTTCAGAAAGACAGAATCTGAAGAGGCTTTGGATGAAGTTAAGTGCTGTATAGTGATGTAGAGCTTCTGGGGGTAGGAGGAGCAGGTTATCAACTGGGGACCTGAGAAGTCCATGAGCAGCCTGGCATGGCCCAGGAGCCAGGTCTGCAGAAATCTTGCACTGAAATAGCTCACTTCTGGTTGGTTTAAATTACTTTCAGAGGGTATTTATATTGTTTTTTTCAATTTGAGTTTTTTATTTCTCTGTATCAGAAGTTATTAATGCTGCTTATATGATACTAGAAAAATAGCCAGCTGCAGTGGGCTGCACTGACCAGGGAAATGCCCGTACCTTGTTTAAGTTTACTGCACTGGTTCTGGACGTAACAGCCTGACCTTTCATTCCTCTGTTATGCTCTGAGGGTGTTCTTACATGGATGTGGAGCTTCCCAAGATAAACGGAGTGAATGTGGTTTGGCATTTAAATCACTAATGTTGTATCAATCTAGAGAGTTTCAGAAGCCATTAATGTCTACAAGAGATGTTATTTTGTTCACTTGGGGATAAACTTTGCCCTTGTCTATGTGTGGGTTTTGGTTTTGGTACAAATTCGTATTTTGAGAGTGTTGGTATAAATCTTAAGTGCCAATACTCATGCCAGTGGAGTTACCCTATGTTTCTCTTATTATGGTTGAGAAGAAACTTTGTGTGTTTTTAAAAGTCCAAATTTTACTTGATTTTTTTTCTTTTTTTTAGAGTAGCTATATGAGACAAGACTTAATGTCTAAGAGAGCTGAATTAAATGTTTCTGCATGACTCTTTTTGGAAAGCGTGTGTGCTATTGAGGTCATCCTGGACCAGGCCCTAATGCTGTTTGGATAAGGAGCTGCTGTGTATCTGCCAGAGGAACGTCTGTCACGCAGCGAGTGCACCGCCCGCTCGCTTTGGGCTGGGGGGAAGACCTTTTGACAGGATACTTATGTGAGTGTTAATAAGCCTCACAGTCACACAGTTCCTCCCCTCTGTGGGGGGAAAAAAGGGAGTGTGGGTCCCTCACAGAAGGGTGGGAGTAGGGCCGTGGCAGCTGCCCAGCACTGGGCTCAGAGCATCACCAACCCTGGTGCTCTATGGTGGCCGCAGCTGCCGCCCGGCACAGCCAGGAGACTGACACACCTCCAGAGCCTCAGGAAATATTTTCTGTTTTCAGCCAAACCCCGTATTTCTTATTTGTGAATCCAGTCTGTTTCTGAGATCTTTTCTTATTTTCACATTTTCTTGTGAAAATGTCATGTATTTGTTTCTTCAAAGGGTCTAAAATGCCCATTTTGGTTTTTATTTTTTTTCAACATTTCTTAGCAACAAACAAATGTTTCTTATCCAGCAGCTGTCATTACAGGGCTGAAGTTAGAGTGCAGTCTGCCTCATCCTGGGAAAAAAAACCATTGTTCCCAACTTCTTCTTACTTTCAAATCCATACATGTGCAATAGGGAAGTGCAGTCATATTCTTCCTCATTTCCCAAAAATCTATCTGGTGATTAAATTTTTTTTTTCTTAATTTTTAAACTCTTTTCTGGGAGGTTTTTAAATCTAGTCTCCACTGAGCTCTGCAATATGGTATTTGCTTTAAAATAACCTAGTCCTTACACTGCTGTGCCAGTGCCATATGTGACTTCCCATATTGGTTGTAAAGTAATGTTGTAAATTTGAGGAGTTCTAGATAACAATGTTAGTCACTGCTAACAATTGCAGTTGTGCTGCAGAGCCCTCAGTGCAGAGTGGTTTTGGCTGTGCAACACAGTTTCCAGAAAAGTTAGTCTTTGTAGTATCCCAGTTAGTAGGTCTCATCAGGCAGAAGTAGTTTTATTTAACTTAGAGGTTTTTTAAAGCCCTTTAATTGGAACTCTCTGGCTAAAGGAGCAGGTGAAGGGTCCCTTTGCAGTGCCAGTGGGACGGACTGGCCAGGGAGGAAACAGGGCTGTTGGGATCTCTCCAGGGGAATTGGGGACTATTTTGTAACTGGAACAAACTGTCACAGCACAATTTGTCCATCTATTGGAGGTAGGAGGAATGACTTTCAAGCATATCATCACCTGTTAAATGTAATCAGTTTTTCCACTGGGAAGGAGATGATTGCATTGCCAGCAATGTCAAGGTGACTGGATCCTGTGTGCTGTATGGTGACATTCCCCTGGTGAACAGAGTTGCCTGCACCAGAGTAACACCCCTTGCTTTGCCTGAGTGATTCACAATACTTGGCATTGTTGTTGCACTCTTTGGTCCTTCTGATTCTTCCTGAGTATGGATATGAACTGCAAACAGAGATGGTAAATCCAATCTCCAGTGGAGCAGGGTGTTGAGCTGGCAGCGCACACCATTCTACAGAAATATGCTGTAATCTTGTCCTCTGTAAATTCTCATGTATGTGGTAGTTTGTACAGGTCCAGCCTTGGAACAAGGCTTTGGAAAAGAGTCTGGAGGCAGGTGCCTGCCTGAGACTGCCATGACACTCAGTGCCTGCCTTGACAGATCTTACCAGGAGCTAATGGGCTCCATAGTGAGAGTTTGTGCTATAAACACTGTGTGGTGACTTGCTGCTGGGGCTGCTTGATGCCTTACTGCACACTGCCTACAGATCCAGGGTTTGCTTTTGGAAATACTTAATGCTGTTCTGCTTTGTACACCTTGAGGTCAGAACGGAATGTGGGTTTTTTTAGCTAATCATTGTCTCTTGCCGGCTAATTGTAAGTAAAATAAAAAGAGAAAGCATGGAGTCTGGCCAGTGCTTAGTAACATCTGAACCAGCAAGTCTAATGTGGTGTTACTTTTCTGACTTGACTTTACTGAATGCCTGTGGGAGTTTGAAGTTTTACCCTGGGAAGCTTATCTTAACTTTCACTGTGTAATTGTAATTGTTGTTCTTTATGGTTTCTTTTGATTTTTTTGTTTGTTTTTCTTTTTCTGAAAACTAGTGGGTCAATATAAAGAATTACTTTGAACAGTGGGTGTGAGATGGCTAAAAAGAATAATGGTTGTTGCTACCAGCACTTATATTACAGATACTCCATGGAAGTTAACAGCAAAGGGTCTAAAGGGTAGGATGCTCTCTTACAGGGATCATACTTAAAAAGATCTGGAATACATATCTCAACTCTGAGCAGTGTTTGCTACTGGAGGGATGTGTCCTCATTGGACCTGACCCAAGATCAGCAGGGCATTTTGATTGTTGGGGAGGCTGCCCACTCCTGCTGTGTGAGTGAGCAGTTTCTTGATTTTCTCCCTTGACCGTTTTGCCCTCTTCTCCTAGAGCAGCCAGACCTTGGATGCTGTGTGTCTGTTTGCTGAGATGCTGTATGGACGAAGGCTGGGGCCTTACCTGAGGAGCTCAAGAGTTACAAGGGGAGCAAAATGATTTCAGTTTCCAATGTCCATGACTCAATTAACATCTTCTTAACCCTGTGTTAATGACTAACAGCATGTGGTTACTAGTATAAATATTTATTCTTGGTATGTAGGCAGCAGATATGTGGTAGGATTAATGCTAAATTGTTAGTACCCAGTTTAAGTAAAATCAGTTTGTCAGACTGATTCCTTTTGTGTTTTGTTTTGGGTTTTTTTTAAATTGGCGAGAAAATTCACAAACAGGGTTCAGATGGCCAGAGCCTCTAGAATCTCATTATCTTAATTGAAAACTGTCATCCTTTGACATTAATAAATGATTTAGCTAGTACATGATTTAGTCACTGGGGAGAAATGGAATTGACTTATAACCATCCTTCACTTCTAGATGCTAATGATAAACTACAGCCCACAGCTCTTAAGAATGAATAGCTCTTGGATTAGAACAATATTTTTGTATACTGGAACATCTCAATTCCATTATATTTGGTAACATTTCGTTCTGGAATACCTTCACTTAGAAAAATCTGGAAGGTGCTCAAAGGACATCCTCTAATGTTGCTCTTTAGCTTTTTACACCCTGCAGATGTGTTGCCAGTGTTCTGCATCATCTTCTTTGAAAAAAACCAAACTGTTTTGTTTCTATTGACCTTTCCTCACTCACTGGAGGAAATAAGTTGTTTAGACAATATGTGGGGATTAGCTGTGTAATGAACTACCACAGTAAACAAGTAATTAATTCTCATCAAAACCTATACTGTGCTCTGTGCCTGGGTTTTATGGTGTCTTCTGGAAAAGAAAATATTTTTCTGTCTAAAAAGCATTTCCTTCCCAGTGACTAGCTGTAAAAGAAACTGCTTGAAAATGTTTCCTGGCTGGAGGAAAGGATCGGTACATTCAGTTTGCCATTGTGGTTAACATCGCTGTGTGTTTTTCTAGCACTTCTCCTCAGTTTTATGTACCTAGTGTTAATAAATATAGGTACAGAAATTACAGTCTGTCTGAGCCAACTGATTTGACCTTTTTGTTTGCTAATGCTGATGCTGGGGTTTTGCAAATGATAATCTGAGGATTCAGGCTTGTCTTTGCTGCTGTTTGAAATTACTGTTAATTTCTGAAATTTCTGTTAATTTCTGAAATTACTGTTAATTTACTGAAAACTTTGCTGCTGGATCAGGAGCCAGGGGATCCTGCCTTTTTATTCCTTTTTCAGGAACTAGATCAGTGGGCAAAATACAGCACTTGTGTATTGAAGGAGACAAGTGGTTGGTCAGTGTACCTACTGGAGCCCCGTGAGTGGGGTGTGCTTTGTGCAATTGTGAGGTGGGGTTTAGCATGAGATGTGTTTCGGAGCACAGCCAGTGACAGATGGGTTTTGATGACCAGCTTTTGCCTTTAGAAACAAAAGTGTAGTATTTATTTCAGCTTCTAAACCAGGTTAGTGAAGAGCTGTTAGCAGTACCAGGTGCTGTGCAGCTGTTCATTTGCAGGGCTTAATGGTTTTTATGCTGTAACTGGTCAGCAAAGGAAAGTTGAGGTTGGAGATAGTGATATTTCCCAAAAATGGGCAATCAGGGCTCACAAACACTTATGTCCTCAGGATTTCTGCTCAGCCTCCCTGTTAATTCAGGTTTTTTGCTTTTGGTTCCTGGATTTGCCTGTTACAGTTCTCCACGGGCCAGCACAGGGGCTTTTGACACTCTGGGGGCAGCATTTCACTGGCATCACCCCGTCTTAGCAAGCTCCCTGAGCTACCTGTAACTCAGGAGGATGAAATTATTCCAGATCATGAGTGTCCTCTGAGGTTTCAATTACTTAGTTGTTTCCACTCCTGCTGTTTCCCAGCACCACTCAGCAAAGTCCCAAGTGTGGTTTTCCAAGCAGGGGCTTCCTGGGCTGCTCTGCAGCATGGATGTTTCCTTGGGTGACTTGACACTGAGCTTTCAGTGTCATTTGGCTGTTGTGTCATACTGCAAATGACTGCTTAACTTGTCTGGTTTCCTTGCTGATTCCTGGCAGAGCTGTTTGCCTTCTTTCAAATCATGTATCACTTTAGTCTGACCTCCATATTCTGGCATTTCTGTAGTGCCTCATTTACTGTAGATGTGTGATTACATGTGATTTTCTGTCTTAAATTGTTGCTTTTTTAGAGTTAGGCTTTATCTGTTACTGTTGCGGACAACATCTGAAACTGCGATTGAGATACTCAGAAAACCTGGAGGCAAATGAGAAGATTCCTAAATTTATTCATCCTGTGAACTCTTTCAGCTGTGATGGTTTCCATACTAATGCATATGTTACAACTTTAGGAGATCAGGGGTGAAAGCAAGAACTTTAGGGATGGTGAGCTCTGTGATACCAAAAGCCAGTGGTTTTTCACTAGCTGTGTTCTCTGGTGAAAATGGATCTGAAACGTTTTCAAAGGCTGGGTACAGAGTAGGAGACCCATAAATAGATCCTGTAAACCTGCTCTCCTGAGTTGCAGAACAGCCCTCAGTACTCGGACCTAAAGACCATGAGCCATTCATGCTGTATATATCCACACATGAGTGTACTGCCATGAAATTATCACAGAACTGGAACTAAAGCAAGCTGAAATGGAAAAGCCATGCCAATGGAAATAATAAAACTAGAAGTCATGCCCCTTAAAAGTGCTGCAGTGTAATTGCTATGAAAATCTGCATGTATTTACAATAACAAAGGTCTCATTTCTGCAAAACTTTGCCATATGCTTATTTTTACGTACTGTGAGCAGCCCCCAGCGCCCACAGGCCTGTGCACTGTGAGTAAGAGACTGAGGCCTTGCTGAGTGTTCAGTGTTTCAATGCACATGTATCTTTTCCGGAATTGAAAACATCTTCTATTCCCCGCGCTGAGCTGGCAGCCGGCACAGAAGGCAGTCTGCTTTATATTTATCAGTCCGGGGAGAAGTCCAGCTCTTGTGAGCATATTTCTCATCTGCCAAGAGCATCAATAGTAACTTAACTATCTTCCACCCTCTTTTTTTTTTTTTTTTTTTTTTTTGGATTACCTAAATATGGCCATTCAGGGAGGCATTTAATTCTTTAATATGGTGAGGAAGGTATTAGTGAATTGAGGGTAGAGGGTTTAACCTTGTGATATCCAAAGCTTTGCTGATGGCTGGCCACTGCCGATGGCTGGATGCTGTGTGATTTGTCCTGGGAGGTGCTGTGGGAGCATCCCCCCTTCTGTGGACCAGCTCCGAGCAGGGAATCCCATTTTGCCATGCCCTCCATGCCCCTCAGCATGGGGGGAGATGCTACCTGCATGATAGAGCCTTTTTGGGGTACCTGCAGAGGATTCGCCTGTGGACTGTGTTTTTTTGGGAAATATTGCCCTATGCTGTCATCTATGTGGAGTATATTCAGAGAGAACAAGGAGGCTGGTCATGATGCTTGTTAAGCTATTCCGTACATTTTAATTAGTCTAATTTAAGTTGTGGTGTAGCTATGTAAAAATGAGCCTTGATAATTTGGGCTTGGCTGAAACCCTCTGATCCAAGGCTGTGAATAAACCCCTGGCAGTGAGTGAAAGCCAGGGCTTTCGAAGGGTCTTCTCAGTGATTCTTGTGCCCATGTGTGGAGAAATGGGGATGTGTAAAAGGTTTCCTGAGTAGCTGAGGAAAATATAAAATCCTGTAATGGTGTGTTTTACCATCAGAGTTTCTTAGTTATTAGAGTTCTAGGAACAAAATTTCTTGCATAAATTTTGACAGCCCTTTTCACTAACTGAATACAGGTTTATTACTGTATGAACTTGATAATTAGTTTGTAATCCATGCATAGGCATTTCATCCTGGTGGTTTTCTTGCAGAGAATAATTTGCCTTTTATTTGTTGAGAGTGTTTTTTTTAGTGAAAACAGAACTCCCATTCATGATGGGCACAGCACATGTAGTAAAACACTATCATAGCTGGGATTTGTTGTACGCTATGGATTTATGTCAAGAATGTTAATGATTTGTTTATGAATAAGTGAGCCTGTAGTATTGTGAAACAGTATCTGGCAGGGCTGCTGAATGGACATTTTGAGAGCAGAGGCTTCTTGAACTGAATAAGCTGTAGATATTTGTGTGTCTCAAACTACTCATAAGTAAACTTATGTATCATAAGCAGAAGTGTTTATTTTAATGCATTATTATCAACAGTGTTCATCTGACAGATATGTATGAGCCACTTGATAACAAGCAAAGAGGTGGTTAAGTACTTTTTAAGGGCAGTTAATCTCTTAGTGGGCCTTAGTTTAAAAATAAGGTTTACTTTCAGAACGCAATACAAATCCTTAAGCAGAACAGTGTGATGTTTGCAGAGTCAGAGTGGATCAGGAAGGGACTCTGGTTTCGCAGTGTCTGATTTGGGTGTAGCATGTAGTTCAACAGAGCCACCTGAATTTACTGATAAAATCACCACTTGGTTTCCAATATGTTGTGTAGTCCCAAATACACACCTTCCTGATGAGGGCTTGGGAAGGGTTTACTGCTTTCTTCAGATGCCCATTTTCTTGGAAGAATACCTTCTGATGGGCAGGGGAGGTGGTTCATTACCATCTTACATGAGTCCAAAGATCGATAATTATCTCCTGTGTGTTGAGAGTACTTGAGAGAATTGAAACACAGTCCCTCAAAATAATAATATGGGGGCTAAATTGAACCTCATCCCAGCTAATCATTCCTCGCATTGCCTCTTACAATTTGCAAAGTCAAAGTGTCGGATCTAATCACTGATATGAAAAATTAACTGTCCAACAACTGATGTCCAACAGGAAAAAGTGAGAGCTCTGTCACTGTTTTAGACTCCGTAGTCAAACTAATGTGGGACTTTCCCTGCTGAAGTTTAAAAAAAAATTATTGCCATATTTATCTTCTCTCCAACCATCCTCCTGTAAGGAATTTTCTAGCTGGTTAAATGGGTTGTCACTCAAGTGAGTTTCATGCATTTTTAAATGTTGCTAAGCCTCTTGAAAAACTGCCACAGAAGATGACACTGTAGCAGGAAGCTTTGCTGTGTGACTTCATGCAACACGGGCAGCTGAGCCCAATGCACAGGGACTTCAGAGCTGAATTCAGAAAGTGTCAGAGGCAGTTGGTGTTGTGCATCCAGGCTGCTGTGTGCAGCGTGACTTAACTCTGCCTGATAAATTATGACATTTCTTGAAATAGTGCCCTGTACTTTTTAATGAGCTGGGCTATCAGCTCTGCATCAGTGGATGGTTAAAATGAAGCAAGAATTGCTTTAACATTAAAACTGTGCCTGGAGGAGTTCTCTGAGAAACTGCTTATGATTATTAAGTGAACATAATACAGTAAGACAACCTTGCTTCTTTGCTGTTTTCTTTTTTCATACCAAGTGCAGTTTTGGTAGTTGAAAAATGTACAGATGGAAAGTAATGTTTAAATCGGAAAGGCTTTGCAAGCCATGCAGTGCTCTCTCCTTTGAACGGGGATAGGGAAAAGAGGTGAGTCACAATATACTGAGGTGCAACTTTTATATAAGGATTGGATTTCCTCTAAATATGATTTGATTGTGTGCCAAACAGAAAAGAGGCTGAAGCCAGAGCACTTCATGTGCTGAACTGGAGAAGAATATCTTCCAAACCAAATGGGCTGGGCCAAAACGAACCTTGCATTGCTCATTCCTTCTGCCGTGCACGCACACTTGGAGCTGAAGAATTGGAAGGGTAGCCACCCTCTGTGACAGCTGATGAGGAAGCAGCTGTGGGGGTTGGTCGGGCTGGCTACAGCCTAACCTGCTACAGGGCAGCAACACCCCAGGGTGTTCTATGCAACCTCAGGCACGTTGGAGGCCTTGGCATAGGTAGCTCTGCCAAGTTATCACTGAGATTTATCCGTGTCCTGCCTACGTTATTTCTTCAATCTTGTGCATGTTGCTGCCTCTGTTTTCAGAATTACCTCCCGTTTCTTCCCCAGAATCATCTCTGAGATGGCATTTCAACAAGTAAATAGCCCCCAAGTTGCATGTTACTCCAACACAGCAGCACACATTCAGGGAGGAAGGCAAAGAGGGAAATTCAATGAAAGCTGATTAACTAATTTGTTCTCTAGATAGATGCTTGTGCCCTTTTCCCACTCAGATACCACACCATTAAACACTATTAAATATTAGCAGCTTCACAGTAAACTGCATTTGTAATTTCTGTACTGTGTAAGCAGAAAAGGCAATCCCAAATCTCCTTCAGGAACGGCTTTACTCTGCCAGGTTAGGAACATCAGTGATAGCCACCAGTCTTTTAATTTCTGACTATAACAGTGATAAAACATGAAAGTGGACGTGCTCGTGTTGTAGAGCATGATTTGGAACTAATCAGCTTTCTACAGATGCTACAGGGAAAACAGATCATAACACATAGCCCTGTTTCATGTGCTGGTTGAAGCTGTTCCTCTTTTAATCTTTGTAATAGTGAAGGAGCACTTTGTGTAATATCATGGTTTTCAAATGATTTCTAACCTTTATTTAAAGCAAATTAATTATTTAAAAAACCCCTGTATTTTAGCAGATGCCCTTGTCATACATTTTTTCATTGTGTGGCAGTCGAAACCCATAGTCCCCCTGTGTGGATAACTACTGCATACACTCCCCTGGCTTGAAGAACAGACAGTGGTGGTATTTTGGGTTCCTGTCTCTGCAGGGACTTGCTGTAGCTTCAACCTCTGATTTTCTCTGTTGTGCTGTGGATGACACTGAGATGCACATGATAGCCAACGAGTGCTGCAGGACAGGGAAAAAGCAAAACTTGGAACTCTTGGATTGTGGTGGTTAGTGGATTGTACCCAGGAGGGAACTGGCTTTGTTGAACGATCAAAGGTCCCCTTCGCTCATCAGCTGCTGGGAATGGAGCAGACAGATGTTTATGTAGCTGATTGTCTTGTAAAACTGTAGAATTGGCTTGTGCAAATAGCTGTGCATGCAAAACTTGACTGATGTTATTTCAGAGGTTTTTCTAATGTCATCTGAAAATCTGTTCCAGTCAGACAAGCTGGGATCCAAAACTGAAAAAAATCCAACAAGGATACCTTCTGTTCCTCCAGCCATCTTACACTAAAAGTAGCGTAGTTGGATTAAAGGTTGGTCTGTAGGAGGGGAACTAGTGGTGATTAACTGACATGGAGTTAAAGTCCCATCTGAAAATCTGTGACTTCAGTTAACAAGCCCAAGACTTTCCACTTTGGAGGTTATCTGTTTCAAGCTTTGCTTCTGGACTGAAATGAGATACTTTTTTAAAAAATGAAAATATTTTACTTGCAGTGGTCTCCCAAGTAACTTACTAACAGTACAAACATTTTTACAGACTTTCCTTTAAATAATGGTAATGCTTGGAAAGCAGGAAAATAGCCATCTGTCATCGAGGTTAGAATTACCCCTCAGCAAGAGAAATGTTCATTTTGAGTCTTCAGCTCTGACTGCCTTTTGACTTCCCAAGTGGAGATCTAGAGGCAAAGCCTTATTTTGTTCCCACATGGAACATTTTGTGCTGAATGTTCCTGATTAGGGTGTAGGCAGAGCAGCTTTGCAGTGGGCAGTGTTGGGGATCTCAGCAGCTGCAATGAAGCTCTGATGGAAGTGTGTGGTGGCAGGGCACAAGTCTTGTGGAGCTGTCATGTTGTGTGCCCTGGGTGCTGGGTAGCTCTGTTGATCACAGTGGTTCCCTTCTGAGGATGGTGCTCCATCAGACTGCGTGGTCTTGATCATCCCAGCCATGGACTGGTATTAACTTTAATTGCTTTCTAAACGATCCTTGCTTTCCAAACATAAGAAACTGCAATAAACACCTGGAGCTAGAGAGTTACTTTTCCTAAAAGTATTTGTGGAAGAGACCAGGAAACTTGAAAGATTCCCTTGAAAAGTCTTCTGTGAATTCTTCATTGCAAAATTGCATCTGACCCATAGAGAAATGTCACTGGAGATTCGTATTGAATCTGTGTGTACATTCATCCATCTTCCTCATATTTACAATTTACCTCTAAATTTTTTTTTCTTTTGGCTAAATTACTGTCCTTGACATCACTTAGTATGGCTTGGAGATCTTTTAAAGAACTGTATGGCCATTCTATATGTAAATACCTTAGATAAGCAGAGGTGAGAAGCCATCAGCAGGGCTGCAGCATGAAGAATTTAATGAAAAAAATGAATTATAAGATTGATGACCCTTGTGCTTAGTGGTCAGAATGCAAATAACAACAGCTGCAAATCTGGGCAGAAAGGCATGCTATAAAAAGCATTATCTCAAGATTAAGCTGTAGAAGACACATTTTTGCATGATAATCTACTGGATTTGACATTTATTTATTTGTGGTGGTTATGGAAGTGGAATTTTTAGCAGTTTCAGTATAATTATAGAGGACTGAATTTGTAAAGCTGCTCAAACATTTTGCATCAGAGTTGAGTATTTTCTTTTCAGCCAAATATATGCCTTTTTTATTATTAAAGGCAATATTTGTCTTGATACTTTTTCCCCCAGAGGAATGACTAATAGGTATTCACAGGATGCAATACTTTAATATTTTATCAGAGGCCCCAAAATTCTTTTATTCCTTTCTATTTCAGGGTAAATAATTTAGATTTCAGCTGCATCAAGTTTGATAAAAGCCACCTTGTTAACATCTCCTGCAGAATTACAGCTCTGTGTACTTTGAGGGTTGCTGGAATAACTGCATCACTAATGCTTCAAAGTTAAATTGAATGGGGCAAAGGAGGAAGACAGTGGGGAAATGCTGGGCAGGCAGTTAATTTATTTTAATTTTGTTGGTTCTTTCACATCTGTTTAACTAGCTGCCTGACACAGACAGACAGAGGACTGTAAATGTAGTGGGTATTCAGAATACTTCCATCTTGTATTAAAGGAATATATATTAGATCTGCATCTAGAGAAGCTCAGAGCTTTAACATCCCAGGTCCCTTTCCTTGGATCTTGATGTTCTGTATTCTTCATTTTCCCTAACCTCAAAAGATGTTAAAATATTGCTTGCAATAATTGACAGGGTTTGCATGAACAAACATTTAATAATAATACCTGCCCCCCCCCGCCCCCGGCAAAACAACCCTCTCATCTACATTCCTGTTTCTTTTGCAACTTCATTTCTCGAAGTTGAGCCCAAACCTGAAAACACAGGTTTTTTCAATGCCAAATTATTTAGGTTGTAAAGTGTCTGCGAATGGATGGTGTCTGTCGTGGTGAGCAATCAACGGAGGGGGTGGAAAGTTGAGACTGTACTGAGAATAGGGATGTTCCTCTTTGTTGCTGTGTGGAATTCTTTATTCTGTAGCTCTTTTGTGTGTAGAAACTTGTAAGTCATGTTGTGTTGAACAAAGTTTAGAGCAGATTGGACGAAAGTGAGAGTATAATTACTGGAAACAGAGGAAGTAGCTTTCACAATGTAAAGAGGTTGAATGATGATCCTTGTATAGGCCTGAAGTCTTCCAATTCTGCTGGTCTTGCTGGAAGGGAACATTTGGATAGTTTTGAACTTTTCCGTTTCCTTTAGTCAAACAATTTAATATTTCCATCATTCAGTGCACTTAATTTCATTGGCAGTGTTGAATTGTAAGACCAAGACAGTTACTTCTCTAAGAAGTGGTAGTAATTCTTCATGTAGGTGCATGTAGTAGCACATGTAAAGCAGCAGTAAAGATGAGGGTAGTTCTGTTCCTCTTGAGCTTCAGATTGTTTTACCAGAGATTTCTGTGGAAACAGGGTTGTTTCTTTCGTGGCATATGAGATTCCTAAAGACTGGGATTTGCTTGTGAATGAGCACGTGTTTCCAGAATGGAATTACTTGGAATGAGTTTGTTTAATGGATTGTGGGTTCCTCCAGAGTGACGCTGCAGCGCCTGTGTGAGGAGTTAGCTCTTTTTAATTGGTCCCATATGTACTGGCAGATAGTATATTAACCATGCCTTGAGGGGATAAGGGCATCTGGTTGAATCTCATGGTGCATATTTTATTTCTTTTCTGGAGGCATTTGCTTTTTTTTCCTTGGTTTTCCTCCCCCTCTTTGTTCTAAGAATGATAGATATGTATATATATGTATAACCACTAGCGTTTTGAAACTTAACACTCAGCCGAGGGATTAGTTAAGCTTCTGCAAAATTATGTGAACTTTGCTGACAAATAAAGAGGAAGAAATGGAGGTTTTATAGAGAGCTGGAGTTTCTGAGTATCTGCGAGTTTGAACGACTAAACTGCAAGAAGTCAGAAGCTTAATCTCCTTCTTGTCAAGCGCTAAGGAATTGTCCTTTGAAAACCAGAAAAATGGAAGCATCAGAAAAAATTAATTACTTTTGGAAAAACCTTGAAAACACTATGGAGATTTAACCTTTATATCTGGAGGATATGGATATTGGGGTGCTGTCCTGCCCATGGGCCCTGCTGGCCTCAACAAAGGGAAGCACCATCCTCAGCCATTTTACTTGACTCCTTCTGAACTGGACAAAGCAGAGTAATTTTGCATCTGGCTGCTTTGGCTCAGCTTAACAAGTAAGGTAGTTGCAGGAGAAACAGGAATGTAAACGAGTTGGTTTGATTTTTCTTTTGTAAAGGTTTCTTGGTGCAAATCCTGTCAATTATCCAACTCTAAAGTTTTCTGAATTAATGAGACACTTTGTAGGAAGGTATTTTTGATCACTTTCTGTAGAATCCCTTATTTCTGATATAGGCTCTCTAGTGTACTGCTTTTATTCGTGGCTTAAAGAAGTGGAAAGACCTACTGTGTGAAGTTGCCCTGGGGTAGTGGCTATGTATCTGCACTGCAGTGGGACCCAATTTTTGTCTGTATTCTGCGTCGTCTGCTCAAAGGTTTGTATAGCTTTAAATCCCAGAGCAGAGTTCCCCCATGATGAATAATTTGCTGTTGAAGGTGGGAAAGGATTAGTATTGCAGGAGATGAAATGTGAGTGTAGTCAGGGCTGGGGAAGTCTCCTTGTGATGGGACAGTAGTGCTGGGCAGACACAGTTCCCTGGGGATGCTCTGGGGCATGTGCTCATGGGGATGTGTGGAGGGAGGGAAGACTAAAGCCACCAGGCTTCTTCACCCCTTGCAAGGGTTGAGGGGGTACACCCTGATGAAGGCTTTCCAAAAAGGCTGACTTGCTAAGGATGCAGGTCCATTCCTCTGGGAATGGCTTGTGTCCATGGGAAATAGGAGGACCTCTTCTCAGAGACCCTCAGGAATGCCAGACTTAAAACTTGGGGGTGGTTCTGACCTGGAAAAGGCAGGGCTGTAAATTAGCATCAAAGGACTCAGCGATAAAATAGCTTTAGAGGAAGGAAAGGATTATCATTATTTTGCAGCTGTAAATACAATAATTCATTAGACCAGAAATTAATTTGATATATATTTAAGCAATACATAACCTTTTTTGTCAAGAATTTGTATCCTTTGTTTCTTCATAGTATTAAACACAGTATTACTTCTAGCAAATAATCAGGGCAGATTCCTTGTTTGTAGCAGGTGCCTTTGTCACCCAGTCCGTATCCCTGTCTCAGAAAATAAGTCTTAACAAGGCAAGAGGGGTGTCACTGAACTACGTAACTGCTTACCAAGTTATTGATTTATTGCAAATAATGAAGGGCAAGAGTGACAGAGTGAAATGCTGGTTTTGAAAGGGCTGCTTTGGAGAATGCAGTTGCTGTCTGGCAGGTATTGTCTGAGATGGCCTTGTTGTGCCAGGCACAGAGTGAGGAGAAAGAACTTTTTAAAGCATCCTCTGACACAAATTATTGGAAAGCCTCCAAGAGCAAATTGAAAAAGCAATAGCTGCCTTCATGCTGCAGGATTCCATTGTTTTAATATTGGGCCAACTATACCAAATAATACATGTACTGCAAACTCATGTTAGGAGAAAAATATGTTGGAAAGCAGCTAAGGGGTCAGCTCAAAACCAAAGTGAATGAACTTGACGTATCTATGCTGCTGTGTGTTCTATTTTGTTATTTCTTTTCTTGCCAGCTCCTATTTCTTAATTTATATCTACTTTTTCTTTTTTTAAAACCATTTCCCTTGTCTTGGACTCGTATTTTAACTGCCATTTGTTCTGGAAAATGCTGGATCTGATAAATTCTTCTGCTTCCACTGAGAAATTCTGGTTGAAACTGTGATCTAGTTTAAAATTCCAGACCTAGTTCAGTTGTGACAAAGTTATTAGAATTTGAGAGTTAACAGTGATTTCTGGGGCCAAAATTTTGGTAGCAGTTATTTATGAGAGCAGCTCTGTTGATATATTGGTAAACATTATTATGCTTTATTTCTATTGATGCTAAAAAAATGTTCTAAAATATATATGCCACGAACACCAGGCATTGGAAACTACAGCTTGTTTCAGAATATATTTAACAGTCATCAGTAGATAAAAAAGTGTAAAAACCCAAATCCAAACAGATATATTTAGATGTTCATCTTCCATCCAGCATGCTTTATTTCCACTGAAATAATAGCCTGGGAATTTAAGCACTGTAATGTAAAAACTGATTAAAGAACTTTGTATTGTGGTACTGTGACTTTTTTCCTCCTCCACTCATGTCTTAGGGAGGTCTTATTTTATTTTCATGATTATGAGTGTCCTGAAGTATTGACTCCTTCCTTCCTATTGTGATGTGAATCTCTATAGTGAGGCTTTAGGTTCTGAGCAGTTATGACTAAACTGGAAGCTTGGTCTCTGAATATCCTGTATACTTACATTTGTTTAGGTTGGGGTTTAGTTTGACTGATGATAGAGAGATGTTAGAGGATCAGTCATGAAATTCTCATCTGGCTCTGAAGTTCCCTGCAGTTTGGAGGGTGTTTGTATCTGGGACTGTGTTTTGTTTGGGCAGCAGTCCTGCTGATCGGAATCGCATAAGCTTGGCAACAGAACGGGGGCATTCAGCCAGAGCAAACTCAAAGTACACAGGGTCTGAGAACAAAACGTTTCACATGAATTAAATTGTGAGGAAAAAAGAAATTCTTTAGACTTGTAAGAAAACAAGGCAATGTGAGCATCGTCATACAGGCAGCTGTGTGATCACAGCTATTGATAGGGAGTGCAGGTTCTATTTATGAAATCTTGGTACTTGTGTGTTTTTAAGAGATACATCTTGCCACCACAGGAAAAAGAGTATTTCCAAGAAGCTGGTATTAGAGTGAGATGGAATAATTTCCAGTGCTTGCATGCAAAGATCCAGTAGCATCTTTGCTGGAAGGCTTTTTAACACTCACTGATTTTGGTTTCCCATGTACTTTGTCATGCTTTTCTATCTGCAGTCTTGTGTCCCATTTCCTTGCTTGTATCTACTGTTTCTGTATGTTACAGGTTTTTCCATCAGAGCTTTATCCTTGGCTCCCTTATTTCTCGGCTGCCTTATTAGTAATGGCAGGAGAAGTCCAGGAGGAGCTCTGCCTGGCAGCATTGCTTGTATGCCACCTCTCCTGGTGCTTTCCTTTCCCCAGTCTCATGCCCTGCTTGCTTTGATGCTATCTTCTTCTTGCTGTCCTGTCATACAGGTTAGAGCTTATCCTGTTGAATGCAGATTACTCCTTTCTATGCCCAAACTCTCTCTGCCACCCCATCTCTCTCCTGTGCTTTCTGCTGGGTAGGATGGGAGGAGCAGGGGACATGAGAGAGGAAGAGGTGGCAGGCACTGGTTTAGTCTCCAGTATGCAACCATGCATGGTCATTGGACATGTGGAGAGGGGGCAGAAGTTTGGTTGGTTGGCTTTTGGTTTTTTGGTTGTTATTTGTTTTTGTTTTGTGGATCACAATTTCCCAGATGCTTTGTCCCAAAATCCTTGCGGGTGCCATGCCATCAGCCCACTGAGTCATGCCAAGTTGTGCCATGGGCCTGTCCAAGCTCCTCTACTTACAAAATGTATAACAGGGTGCCTGCAGGCAAGCCTGTCTTACCACTTCTGCATGTTGGCATTTCTTTGTGATTGAGAGATGTAAATTCAGACATAATTACGTGATTTTTCACATAACTAGCATCTGTTACCTGAAAGAAATTGAATGGATTTGTTTTTAATAGGCTGGCAAAATATAGGTCTTGAGATGCTAGATGAGATATGCTTTTAATAACTGGATTTTTGGAGCTGGATTGGTTTCAAGAAGGTTACTTGGGATGGATCTGCTTGAGTATAGTTGTGACATGGTCTTGGGTTTGTGCATGCCAGTCAATTTTGTGTTACAGAGCAGGCTGCTGATGGGATGATTTCTGACTTTATCATGATAAATTGCTTCTATCCCTTCTGTAGAGGGTATTGTAGTGTTCAGTACAATGTTTATATGAACTGCTTGTAAAGGGTAAATAAATAAGGCACGGTATAGTTTAATATGGGGGAGGGAAAGCATTTAAACTGTATTAGCAGTATTTGTTTAACAAGAAATGGATCAGATATGACATGTATCTGTGCTGGACAGATTGGCTTTAAACAAAACAAAGCCTTGAAATGGATCAGCTTTCATATAGATCAGAATTCTTCTTTCCTTGCTGAAAAGCTGGAGGCTTGGAGTTGGGTGGTCCTCAGCTCACAGCTGTGCTCATGTCACTCATGGGGTAACCATAGTGCTAAAGGTCTATTGTGTTGTCATCTCCTCTTGTACCTACAGACTGGATGGTGGGTAGCTAAATTCCACTGGGAACAGGCGAAAAGGAACATTAGGACTTCGTAAAATTCTCTTGCAGTTCAATTTGCTTGGTTGTGTCTTTCCTCTGCTAGGCTACTTTGTCTTGTTGTAGGATGCTGTTGAAAAGTTCTGTGTTCATTCCAGAACTAAATGGGTTTCAGAGGTAGAGAGGTACTTATGCTGAAATAGTAAATTATAGAGATTATTTTTGAATTTCCCTGGGACTGATCTTTTGCTGATGCACTAATATGGATTTCATCTGGAAATTCCTTTGTAGGTGCTGTAGAAGGAAGAATTGCCCAGAGGACTGCTTCTTGTTCTGGCAGATCCCTCTTTCAGGGTCTCTGAACTTTCAGAATAACTCTTTTTCATAAGTTAACATTCATTTTTGGGTTTGGATTCAATGTGCATCTCTGGCAAAATTGGCCAAGTACAGGTCATCTGGAAATGTGACGCCAGTTTATGCAGTCATGTGTTAACTGTAATGCTGATGTTAAGAGAGAATGGGGGATGAGGGCTAAGGTGCTGAAGACTTTTCTTAAAATCACCATGTTGCAACCCAATTAGCCTGTAAAATGTGTTTATTTTGCTCATCTCCTGTTGCTGGATTATAATGAGTTACAGTCCCCTCTTTCTTGACCTTTATTTTTATACTCCTATCCAATATATAACCCTTTCTTAGATTTTTGACTTCGGGCCTTTATTTTCATCATGAAAATTAAAAGGTCCACTAGGCTTGGCTGCTGAATACTCAGTATTGTGAACAGCAGTGACTGTTTTGTCAAGACCTGAAGATGAAGAGCATTATTATTACAAATTTCAGTGCATAATTTTCTCCTCCAAGTCATGTTTCCTTGCATGGAATCATAGTTACTTTCTCCAAGATATTTGGCCTGAGTTCTGAAAGTGATTGTATTTTTGCTGACAAACTAAAACAAAACCCAAATGCTGTTAATTTTTAGTTTTAACAGCAACAGAAATTGTGCCTGAACTAAATACGCAGCACGTAAAATTTGCAAGTTGAATGTTGTGAACTAGTTAGTCTAGAGCTAATGTGTGACTGTTGAGCTGATAACAAAATATATGTTAAACAATATAGAAGTTCTTGATTCTTATGTTCAATTAACTGGTAGCTGAGTGTTAGTGATAGCAGGGTTTTCATTGAAATATGGAGCACTTTGAGGGTCACCAAGGAGACAGGAGGCAGCACCTCTCTAGAGACAGTCTTAGCCTGCTCTGGGTTTGGGCTAACATTTATGCACCATTTGGTTTTCTTCTGCAGGGGAAAAGGATGCCATTAAGATGGGTAAACTAAGCAAAATAAACTGATGGAACTTGAGTCCTTGAATAAGCAAAACTATGGTTTTGAATTAAGGTCATTGTCCAGTGTTATTGGCAGCTTTACTTAAATTTTGCTCTGAGTGTTGTAATGTTCAGCAACTAGGAAAATACAATGCTAATTACAGGTCTGATGCTTTCTTCGGCATTTAAGGTATTTTCATTTGCTCAAGGTATCTTTAAACTTACTGCCAATTTCTTACTGTTATGTTGCTCCTTGCATTTCTTTAAAATATAAAGTCGTATCAGTAGCACCATCTAAATGGATAAAGAATGAGTGATGTGTAGTTTTGAGCTGTTGGTATAATCATGCCAGCTAAGAATATTTTCTGATGATGATTTTCAATATAAGAGCCACCAAATGAACCTAGTGGTTCTGGCACATGAAATGTGAATGGTATAATGTTCCCTGAAACCGTATTCGCGGGATTGCCAAAGTCATGCTTTTCAAGAATTTTGTGAACTTAAAGCACTTTAAAGAAATATTTTGAGTTCACAGCAGTGGAGAGTGAATGCCTCTTCTCAAAAAATACATTGGCTACTGTTATAGGTCACCTTTTGCCAACAGTTTCTGCAGGAGATGCCAGTTTGGAGTGGAAACCCAAGAAATGGGTTCAGCGAAGTGCTTTGTCCTGTTCTTGGCTTAAAACACATGAATAATCCCATTGACTACCCACGTGTGCTTTACTGGGACTGCTCACATAGTGAAAGTTAGGCATGTGTTTAAATAACATGCTTATCTGGGGGCTCCCTGCGTGATGTCTCCTGGCAGAGATTTGATTTTCTTATAGCAGCCATCACATGACCTGTGCAGGGAGCACAGCATGGTCTGCATTAGCCCTGTGGGCCAAAGCAAAAGGCTATTTCTGTGTCCACCCCCAATCCTTTCTGCACTTCTCTGGCAACTAATCAGCTGTTTGCTGCCAGTTGTGCTCTAGTGTTTTTGGCACGCAATCACTCCAACTTGCTGCTCATACGAGTATTGAATTGCCTTTGTAAGGCTTTTCCTTGTTTAAGATTGTATATGTGGTTGTTACAACATGAAAAAAAAAGACAGATCATTGCCATAGTTTTCATTTTGGTCAAATTGTGCCCTTTCTGTCAGTAGTCCCACTGAAGTTTATAGAGATGTCAGCAGAGGAGAACAACCATTTTGCAGGTCCAAGCTCACTACTCAGAAGGTCTAAATGGAGTTTTATGCATCTGTTGGCTAATGGAAGCACCATTATTTGTTGGAGAAGCCCTGTAAACAGATAATTTGTAGAAATAGAGCTCTTTCAGCACTCGAGGGAAAAGTTAAATGCTAGGACAGGTTCTTTAACCTGATTATTTCACAACCATTATCTCTGTTGATCCAAAATTGGCTCACTTGGAAAATAGTACAACATGAGGTTAATAGTACATTTTTTTCCATCTGTCTTCCTCTCCCATTCCCTGCATGCACAAGATAGCAGCAGAAAGCCCTGGAGGCAGCATTTCCCCAGGCTTGAAAAGGGATCAGTCACAGGGAAAATCTGTGCATGGCTGGACCTGAGCTCCAGCACCCTCTGCCTTTTGCATATTTTCTCCTCCAGAAATACAAGCTCAGCAGCATGTTAGCAGACCTAGAGCCTATAGACAAAAGTAAGTCAAGCTGTAGCAGACAGCAGTTAGTCAGTGGCACCAACAAGCCCAGCACTGCAGCTGGTAATCAATGATGCTCCTTCAAAACACAGCGTCTCAAACCTTCAGCTTGCTTTGTACTCATCATGGCTTTTTACCTGCTGTTCAGCCTTTGCTAACAACTTAATGGAGAGGCCTAGGAAACTCCAAACAAAAGGCTGTTAATTGCAACCTAAAAGTAAAATGAAGTAGGTTTTCTGTCAGTTTTAGTAACTCTAGCTGTCAAGGAACTATTATCTTCATGATAATAGAAGAAACATGTCAAAGAATATTCTTCAATGTATAATCACCTTAAATGGAGTACTTTTTTGATGGAGCTGTGTTTGGGAGAGTGAATGGGGTAACATGTAAGATGAGCAGGTGAAAAATAGTATGAGTAGAGAGTTTCACTGGGATAAAAACCTGAATGCTTGCACAAATACCACAGAGGCCCTAAAGTATTGCTGTTAACAGGCTGTAACTTCATGTGTGAAATAGGTAAACAAGTACTGTTTTCACAGACTGTTAGTGTATATGCTTTGAACATATTTCTAAGAGTGCTTGAAGTGCTGTAGTTCCAGTATCATAACAATTGTTAGACTTAAACACTGACAAACTAAGGACTAAACTGTTATAAAAGTGTATCAGTAGGCTTTCAGTTGGCACATGATAAAGTATTTATGAATTAATAGCAAGTTTATTTTTGATGGAATATTTATATCAACAAAAATCCACAGAAAACCAGCATAGGATCTAAATAGCTGATTCATCCCCATGTATAAATAAAATGTTGAATTGACACTCTATTTGTGTAAAGCACAGGGCTGAACAGCAAGGACCTGTGTTGATTTTCTAGCTCCGATAGAGGCTTCTTGCACGATTCTGGGAAATCACTTAGCATCTCTTTTTCTGCAAGCCAGACCCAGTAATGCTTGTCTGCCTTGCAGAGGTAAAGTGGAGACTGAGAAAAAGGGTGGCTGCAAAGCAAGTTAAGAATCTCCTATGAAAAGTCAGAAAAAGTGGTTTCGTTTTGATGAAAGTAATCTGGAGTCATTGCATATATGTCTAATAACTGCTGCTTGGTAAGAGTCAACTTAGGAAATTTTGATAAAGTCATACTTCATTAGACAGTGCTGTGGCATGTTACTACCTTTATTTGGTTCATATCTGCATTTTTCCCGCCTTAGATAAGTAGTAACGTGAAAAGTTCAGTTTTCAAATGAAGGTCAGTTCGAAGAAAAATCTAAATGTTAAAAAATATCTCTTGACTCCCCTGTTTCCACAAAATTGATTTGGAAGTCTTTCAAGGATTGACTTTCCTCACTCTAAGCAATTGCTGAGAAACTTTTAATTTGATGACTTTACTGTCCACTTGGATAGTTCTTCACCTAAGCCTGGGGAGTCTGTTACAGAAAGTGACAAGTTTTGAATGACGTCTATTCATTAGTACCGAGAGTGACATTTACATTGGAGACTACAAGAACTCTTGCTGACAAAGGAAGAGAATATAAAATTCATGTGACAAAGGCAAACCAATGAGGGATTCAGCTCAGTGGGAATGGTAACATCTACAAAGGTCAGTGGGATGAGATTTAAGTACAGAGGAAGGAGAACAAGGATGGATGAATCCATAGTTCTTATAATGGTCTTTGATCCCCTGTTGTTCTTCCCTGTAGACATTAGTAGAGGAACTGGGTCCATGAACAGTTTTACTATATACTTGCAAGTGATCAGAGGTTGAATTTAGACTCTTTGTGGATTGTAATGAATCCTTTCACTTTGTGTGTGTATATCTTTTTTAATTAAAAAATCTCCACATTGCTGATAGTAATGACTGGTCTCAAGTTATAGTATTTGTTAACTCTCCCCAGGAAAGCTTGCAAGGCATTGAACAGCAAGTGAAACATGCAGACATGTCCAACTATTAACTCGTATTTTTCTGCACTAGAACTGGAGGTAATTTCTTTTCTTTTTCTGTTTAGCACTTTCAGACCATGTTAAAGACTAAGCTGAATGTCCTAACTCTTCGTAAAGAGCCTCTCCCGACAGTGATCTTCCATGAACCAGAAGCCATTGAGCTGTGCACCACAACTCCCCTCATGAAGACCCGGACTCACACTGGATGCAAGGTACTCTGAAGTATAAACTGAAGGATTGAGACCACTGTGGAGGTGTCCCATGTGTTTGTGAGAACCCTAAAGAGCTCAAAGTAACCAACATGGTCACTGCTGTTCTGGAAATTCCATTAACTGCTACTATTACTATAAAGTTTCTGAATCAAAAAAGTCATTGAGCATTTCTGACCAGAAATCTTGGGCTTCAGGAGGAAGAGGTTTGGGTTACGCGTCACAATGCAAATTGTGGAGGATTTCTAACAGCCTGTGATGAACACTACTTATTGTAAACACTGACGTTATTTCTGTAAGGGCTAGTGTTGCAGCTTAAAACTCAAGGTTAGTTTGGTTGGGGTTTTTTTCTTTTTTTGTTTGGGGTTTTTAAGATAAAAAAGGAAAACGGGGGACAGGAGACTTATGTCTTGATCTGGTGAAGCAACAAGATCAATTTGCCCAGTTACATCAAAGCAGAACTTCTGCAAAAGCTATTCCTCTTTTTAAAAGTTTAATGGCCTAAGAGCCTCGAGTGTGTTCTTCTGTGGTAAGAAGCCATATAAAAGTAGGAAACAAATCTGCTCTGTTTGCATCTTTTCTTGAAGTAATTTGCCTTGGTCACAGAGCTCGCCTGGCCTTGCAGAGCCATGGGCAGCCTTGAAGATTGAGCTGGGTACCAGTTCGACCTGTGCTGCCAGTTGGGGCTTGGCAACAGATTCCCCTCACCCAGCCTGGCTGCTAGTTGTAGGGAGTATCCACCTGCCCTTGAGGGTCTTAGTGAAAATGGAGAGAACTGGGCTTCAGACTCTCCTGCTCTGTGAAGTATTAACTCTAGAAGAGCTGTTGCTTGATGCTACATGTACTGGAGAACATCCAAAGTGCAATTAAATATCCTAAACCCCTTCCCTGCCAGTGTGTATGCACAAACGCATGCACACACGCTCTTCCTTGGGGGATCTGGTGTGGGGTTGGAAGAAACTGCTTTCTTCACAAGAAATTGTGTGTTCCCCTGATTCTTTTGGCATACTGTACTTGGGCACCTCCCGGTCTGGCACTTCCTCAGCAAAGTTTCTTCTTGGAAAGTGTCACTTCCCAAGTGTTTAACTCTTTGCCTGTCACAATAGCCAGGAACAGGACTCTGCTGCTGGGTGTTGAAGCAGAGCTGCCCCATGCTGATGCAGAGGAATGCAGGGGAAGTGACTCTAAAATGCTTTGTATGGTAGCTCGCAGCATCCATGGTGATGCTTTTTTTCCTTTATGTTGACATCTAATGAATTTTTAGGGAATATTAGCTATGATGAAAATGGTTCACCCCCAGTGAAAGAGGTCAGGCATAATAATGCTTTCTGAAATCAGTTTATCTTTGTGAATGTGTATGGAATTTAAATGAAGCTTTTTATTCAACTTACAGTCCTTCAATTGGAAAAGATGAATTGCAGAGAGATGTTGAACCCCTCAGTGAAGAGAATCTCATTCTATATTTAGATCTCTTTTATTTATTCATTTATTTTTCCTGCAGTATAGCATAGTAGTGCTGACTAGGGAACATCTGCTACCACAACACTCCCATTTTCCTTCCTGAACAGTTTCTCCTTCTCCCCTCCCCTATAGCTAGTTTACCTCCTGTCAGTGCTGGAGTCTTATGATGGTGGTTTTGGGGTAGTGGCCAGGCCCTCTTCAGGTGATTCAGCTGTTGGGATTTTCAGGACACCCCTTGGGAAGATGATTCCACATGTATGTTGTTCCTGTGGCTAAGAAATCCTCTCCTGCTACTAACTGAAAGGCTTCAATTTTACCCAGTCTCTGTAGTCACAATCTCTTTCTTTTCCCCCTCTTTTTTCCTGACTAAATGTATTCTTCTTACCAGCTGTTTATAGGTAATTAACTTTCCTGTCCTCTTTCCCCTCCGATTATTTGTTTTTTGCTGAGTAATACAATAATAGTGTTGCCATAAAAAAGCTTGAATTTTATAATATGAGTTTTTGCTCTGGGGGGTCTGATCTATTCCTGTTACTCCGGGTGTAAGGGAGGAGATGCTGTGATGTTGCTGGTACCACCAGGCCTGTCTGGTTCTGAGACTTGGGCTTTTCAGGCAAGAGCATAGCATCCAGTTACTACTTGCTTTCATGAGTCACGCTCTTTTGATCCTTAATCATTTTATTCCTCTTGACTGAAATCCCTCCAATTTTTCTATGTAATCCCATTAATGAGATAGCATCATTCTTCTGACAGAGGCTCCAGACATGTAATTTTATTGCACAGTTTTAACATAAGCCTCAGCTGGCACCATCTTGTTATGGGAACTTGACGCATGCAATTGCTTTGCTGTTCAGAGGTCTGGGCATTGGTTTTCTGATGTGATTGCTCTTTTACTTGTCCTTTCATCACAAGACAGGCTTCTCTTTTCGCTTTCATTTGCAGTTAGCTGCTGAATCTTGAAGTAACAAAACTTTTTTGCTGAGATCTAATCTCATTTAGTAATTCAATGGGATGGTTTTAAGAATAGCAGGGAAATGTCTAGTTTGAAGTAATCTTGGGGGAACCCCCACCAAATCTGGAAAGTTAAACAATTGAACAAATTCAGAAAGCTTTTCTTTCTTGTCCAATTCCACATCTGATGCAACTTTGTTGCCATCATGGTTTCTAAAATATTTTTCCTTATAGCAGAAGACTTAAAACTTATTCCTTCTGTAACTGCACATCTACACGTGCCTGCTTGGGTTGCATGTGCTTGTCCTTCCCACCCTTCTAGACTCATGGACATGATTTCCCCAAGTAGGAGAAATGGGTAGTGTTAACACTGATTTGCAGCACAGAGCTTTAGGTGCACACGTTTGGGAGTTTGTGGTGCTGCTTGCTCAGTCAGACAGGTTGACTTGGAAGCTGTAGTTCCCAAAGGGCACCTTCTTGCCCCTCTTGCCCTTCTTTCCCCACCAGCCCTGTTTGCAAAGGGGGAGTGACAGCCATGCACCCTGGGATTGGACTGGTGCTGCCCCATGCAGCAGACAGCCTAAACCAGAGCAGGATTTCTGGGTACAATAAAGTACTCAGCCTCTGTGCTTTTTCCTGGGGTATCATGTGGTTTATTTGAACCATGGTGTACAGTAGCTGAAAGGTAGGTCTCTGGCCCCAGAGGAGCTGCAGCTTCGTGTCCTCCTTCAGCTGAGGATGCTGAGGCAGGGCACTGGGATGCAGTGCCCAGAGAGCTGCCATTTCTCTGGGAAACACGGTTGAGGACCTGTGTGCATCCTGCCTCTTCCCTGCAACAGGCATGGCATTATTGAATGCTGGATCACCAAGGGCTAAGGTTGGCAGCTGCTCTAAGGAATGAAAAAACCCAACTGGCTTATTGTATACCTGTAAATGGCAAGTCTCAGCTTAAGCTAAAGTACCCATTCCTGAGGAAAGACGAAAAAGAGTGAGAATAAATCTTTTCTTAGTAGCTGGACCACACTTTCATTCCCAGGTTCCTGATTTGATTTTATTTTAGTAGAGCATGTTTTCCATTCGGGTATGAGTGTGATTTAAATGTGTGTATATGAAAAAGCATCCATTCTTGTTCAGATCCCAAGGATTTCAATTAGACTGTGGCTGTCCTGCTTGTAGGTTTTTCCTGTCAAATGGGCACTCTTGTGTTTCTGCTGGAAATCTCCTTGTCACTGATCACAACACTAAGTACCGCCACCAGATGGAAATGCAAAATCTGGAGTAACTCTAGAAAATAAGTTAGTCTCTACTCAGAAATACCTGTTTTCTCCATGGCTTTTAACAGATCTTGTTTAAGTTCTGTGTCATTTATTCTTCCTTAGTGTCCAAATCGGCTTATATTGATTCTAATGTTTCTTGATTTCTGTCCCTTTGAGCCATGGTGGTGGCATGAAGGGAGCTCTCTTTTGCTGTAGCTTTTCCAGGCACTGATACAGTAATGCAAAAGGACAGAGGTTAAAAATGCTGTCTGCAATTTTTAAAGTGGTGTAGTATGTTTACATTTTTTTCCTTTTTATTGAAAGACCCTTCAAAGTGAAGTCAGTACTGAATAATCAGTAGCTCGTCTGGGTCAGGCGATCTTATTCCTCCAGTTCCCACCAGTGGACAAGCTTTTCTCAGCAGCCCGGGAGGCTGAGAGGAGCATAAACAGTGCAAATAATTGTATTCTTAAGAGTATGCTTTTATGAAATGGCAAAATATATTTTAGTGATACGGTATTTACCGGAATGATACTTGTTGCTTGCCTGTCTTATTGGATTGACTTGATGAGCTTGTTAATTCAGGCTTTGTGGAAGGTATGATGTGGAAACTTCTGTGGTGCATCTTAGATAAGATGGATGAAAGTCTTGTTTAACAATTTATGTAAATGGCATTTGTGTGGTAATGGTGTTTTAAAACCAAGTCTTGCACATACTGATAGAGATTTAAAAGTAGACAAGAAGTAACATAAATAAATGGAGTTTGGTCTTTCAGAGTAGCTTAATAGCTTCTCACCTGAGGCAAAAAGAAAGTGTTTCCTGTACTAAGCTGGCTACAGGCTTGTGATGACAGTGGGGCCAAGGCCACAGCTGGGCTTCCATAGCACCAGTGTAGTTTCAGCAGTTGGACACCAAGCTTGACTGGTATAACTCTGGGGCACACCTGATGCTGGTACATGTATGTCAACCTATGAACTGGATTTGGGGTGTTTTCTGGGACAGCTGGGCAGTGCCTAAGAGGACCTGACCTGTGCCTGCACTCCAGCAGCAGCTCTGGCCCTTTGAGCAAAGCCACAGCCTGTTGTCCTTGTTCCTGCTCTTCTTCTGGCTTTGCTGGCTGCTGCCAGTAGCTTTCATTTTCCCTTTGTCTCTCTGTCTTTCCTCCATTTTTCTTCTTTTCTGAAAAGTAACTTTCACCATTAGAGACAATTCCATCACCTGTGGGCCCTACTAATCGATCTCCATGCACATGAAATTGTCTCACGTTTTGAGCAACAGGATGTACAGCAGGGTAGCAGAGACTGGAAGTTTGGTCTGCAAGGGAAAAGTTCATACAGGAGCTCATTACAGGATGAATAGAGAGTAATATTGATTGAGATTTAATGATGATCTTTAGAATTACGATGTTTCTCATTGGGATATTTAAAGAAATGAGACATTGTCTTAAAATTGCCCTACTAGGCCTGATTCTAATTCCTCATGTAAGAGAGTCATTTAGGAATAATGTCTTCTCAGATATTACTGACTATTTTTGGTTTTCTGCCTTGTTAAGTTTGATTGCAAAAGCCTTGCAGTAGGACTATCTCTTACCACATACTTGCAAAATACCCCATTTCTACTCTACCCTACATGCCTCTATAGCAAATTTAGTACTGCTGTGTTATTGCTTTTACTGGTCATTGCATTTTTAGAACTTAAAATGTTGTTACTTTTTTCCCCTCTAGACCACACTTTCCCAAGCTGTTTTCTAGAGCATTTCTGGCCTATGCAACTTCTTCTACTGGTGTCCCATCCTAATCAGCTCAGCCTTGGCGGTGGCCAAATATATTACCACTTGAGCATTCAGGGGGACAGCATGCTCCCCATCTGCTGGGCCTGGGGGCCCTTCAGCATTCAGAAAATGTCTAAATTGATGAGCCATCCTCCCAGCTTCAAACAGCCCATACAGCATGGCTTTGGTGGTGGCAATTCCAGCCTCATTCCTCTTCCCTTCATTGCTCCCTAACCCCTAAGTTTTTGCTCTGGATTGCTGAAGTGTGGGCGAGTGGCTTCCCTCTGCTGCCCTGTAATTTTGTTACTGCTACGGGTTGGTTCTGTGTGTCTTCACACTGAATCAGACAAAATGCAACAAGAACACTGTCTCTCATGTCAGTACCATGAGACCAAGGTGCTCTTTACTGGTTTTATGTCCTGTTGACTCAAAATGGCTGAAAATGTATCTATAGTCTTTCTGGGATAGTGAAATCCAATGACATAAATGGGTAGTTAAAAGTCTTGTGTTTTCCTTAAATTTCCACAAATAATTTAAAAAGCCTTCTCCCATTGAATGTTTATCGCTCTTTCGGCTACTGAAACCATAGCTGTTTGGAAGCTGCACATAATCTTAAAACCACCTCTCTTTATCTTTATAAAACTTAATAAAAGTGCTCTTTTTGCATCCATTGCATGGTCAAGGATGATTGTTTTGAGTGCAGTTGTAAATACAAGTCCCGCTAGCTGCCTGGTCTTCATTACCATTTTGTAGGCCTGTAATATTAAGATGACCATTAAGTTTAATAAAGAAACAAATTAAACAAGTGAGAAAAGCTAATTGTACCATCACTCCCCAGCCTGCTATTTTCCACTGTGTTTAATTTGGGTCAGAAGCACAGAGCTTTATTTCTTCTTGCTTTATTAAAGGCCTTCTAGTGTTATCCTTAAGCATTACTTACTTTGTGTTGTGAACTGAGAGATTGTTTCTCTGCTCCTTTCTCCGCTCATGAAATGAACCAAAAGGACACGCATGAACTCTTGCATGGGGCAAAACTTAGCAGCTCCACTATACTTAGATACAGTGCTGGTTGGTCAGAGATGCAGAGGCTTTGATGATGTGTTTTCCAAAGGTGAAGTGCATCAAATGAACTAATAATCCAACAAGTATGCTATATAAAGGTGAAGTATTTTTTTCCCTTTTTATTGATTTAGTATTACAGAAATGAAAGGAAATAAAAAAGATCCATCCTGAAGTTGTGGAAGAATAAACTGCTTGCAGAAATCTTGAAACATGACTTTATTGGCTGAATCTTGTTCTAACATTGAAAATGGAGAGTTGCATGTGCTCATTTCTGTTTCAAAACATGCCCATATGGTAAGGTCCTGCCCTGTACCTATGAAGCTGCTGAGAGTTTTGCTGTGGGCTCCACCGTGAGCAAGGTGGGATGACCTGTGCAGGACAGCAGCAGCCCTCAGGCAGCACTCACTGCAGGGTGTTTGACACTGGCTGCTCTCAGCTTAAGAAAGAGTCTCTCTTGCATATGATTTTTTTAATTACATGCATGGAAAATCCATTTATGTCGGTGAGAATTTATACTTTAAATGGGTGCAGAGGATCTAATAGAAACATGAAGGATAAATGCAAGTGCAGAAGGTTGTTAAAGCATTGTAATGCTTCATTTCCTGATGTCCAGGAGTCTTAGGTGGAGAATATAAATTGGGTAAATGTCGGGGTCCCTTCCCGCCTGCCATGTGGCCCTGGGAGAGGGGCCCTGGGGGGTAGACACGGGGTTTCCCTGCCCCTGCTCAGCCTCATTCCCCATTGGTTGTTTTGTGTTTCCCTGCGCGGGCAGAAGGACCCTCGGGTCCCGTGATTGAGCAGTTCCTGGGCAGATCCCGGCCATGCGGCTGGAGAAATAAACATCTCTGAAACATCTATCAAGAATCGGTCCATAGCTATTTCTTTTCCACGGGCCTCGTTATCTGATACACGTGTTGCAGTATCCCTGCTGTAACAAATGGTGGATAATGTGAGCAGAACAATCCCCAATCCCTAAGGACAGTGACTGATTTGTGAGTAAACTCTGGATTTCTCTTCTTGTATTTGTTTTGCTGTTCCATCTCTATACTATGGAGGAACCGTGGAAAGACTCTCAGCTCTCAGAGCCACATATGAACATTTATCTTAAACTTGAAAAGATTCTTGAACAACGATTTGTAAATTTTAGTTTAATTCAAGCTCAAAAGGAACTGAAACATTTCCTGGCATGGTTGTTTAAGAACTTTTTCTACGTTTCTTGGGATTTGATTCTTACCAAAGACTTTTGGAAGACCGTTTGGACACAGTTAATTTCTGAGTCAAAATACATGCCGATGGAGAATATTTTCGTGAATATTATTTAATTACCGAGACTGTTGAACAATTTCAGATGTGTCCTGGAGAAGTTAAAACTGCTTCAGGGACCGTGTGGCCTCGCCCACGTGGACCGAGCGCTCTCTGAGCAGCAGCAAGGCAGTTCCCACGCGCAGGTGGAGCGACGTGAGCTGCAGTGTCGGCAGCTCAGCGAGGCGCGGCGGGAGCAGGGTGACCCAGCAGCAGTGGGAGCAGGGTGACCCAGCAGTGCCCGCCCGGCCCTGCGCAGCGCGTGGTGGAGCGAGCCCCGTGAACGCCCGACCGAGAGGGGCGGCGCGCAGGCAGCAGCTGGAGGTGGTGGCTGGCAGCGGAGCGGAGCCCGCACCCAGCCGAAATGAGTGCTGGAGCAGGGCACGGGGGGTCGTCACTCGGGGGCCCGGCTGAGACGTGGGTGCAGCCCCAGGCAGTGGCAGTGCAGCTGAGAGCAGAGGCGGCAGCGCACGGGGAGCTGAGTGGCCCAGCCCGCGTGGCCCCGAATGCGATCCCGGGAAGAGCGCGCAGGCACGAGCAGCCCACACGGCCCCAGCAACCCTGGCAGCTCCAACACAGAAGCGAGCGAAAACAAAAGAGAAAGCAAAAATGCAGCGAGACAGAAAACAGCAGCCACTTGGAAAAAGGAAATAATCATCACAGCTAAGGTTTTAGGAATAGTAAAATGGTATAATGTTAAACAAAGTTACAGTTTTATAACGAGATTTGACAACCAAGAAGACATACTTGTTCATAGAACTGCTATTAAAAAGAATAACCCTGAAAAATACATCCCAAGTTTAGAAGATGGAGAAGTAGTAGAGTTCAAAATTGTGCAAGGTAGGAAAGGGTTACAAGCAGGAGAGATCACTGGGCGTGATGGTGTTTCTGTAAAAGGCAGTATATATGCTAAAAATCGTAGTCATGATAGACAATATCTCCATTATAAGCCCCCCTACAGTCTCCCTTTCCTAATCCCACCTTTCCCTTTTACCCTATGTCCTATTACCCTCAGTGTATTCCCAATCCGTTTTTTCACCCATGGTTTTCCTCACAAAACCATGCCTTTGCCAATTGTTTCCCCAAAAATCCCTTTCCAGTGCTGAGTGGGGGATGAAGAGGAGGAGGGAATAAATTAACTATTGTTGTTTAGAGTTCCAATAGGTACAAATGGAAGAAACCCTCTCCTGCCTCAGTTTCCCCACAAAGCATGCTCCTGTCTCCCTTCTGTCAGCCTTAAGATGTTCCAGAGAATCTGTTTGGACATTTAAAGACTCAGGAGGGTGGCTTGTTTTGTTTTGAAACTGTTCTTGTTATGTTTATCCAGTTGTTTTCAATGTTAAGTTTTAAATCTCTTTTTGTTAAAAATAAACGGGTGAAATGTCGGGGTTTGTCCCCCGTGCCATGGAGCCCTGGGAGAGGAGCCCTGGGGGGGAGGCACGGTGTTTCCCTGCCCCTGCTCAGCCTCGTTCCCCATTGGTTGTTTTGTGTTTCCCTGCGTGGGCAAGGACCCTCGGGTCCCGTGATTGAGCAGTTCCTGGGCAGATCCCGGCCATGCGGCTGGAGAAATAAACATCTCTGAAACATCTATCAAGAATCGGTCCATATATATTTCTTTTCCACGGGCCTCGTTGTCTGATACACGTGTTACAGTATCCCCACTGTAACAGGTAAAGCAATTGAATTAATCTTTAACTGAGCCTACTTTAAATAGTATCTTGTGCAGTTCACTTTTGCTGTGTTGGATGTATTTTGGCATAACTTTATTTGCTTACTGGTAAAGTGGCATTGTAAGAATAATGTATACCGAGAGCAGTGGAAGTTATGTCTTATGTCCTGTCAGATATATTGGTGGTATTTGTTTTTTCCTTAGCATTTGCACTGGTGACATTTTTCAAGCCATGGTTCAAGTAAAGGGCATCTTGTTATTCAGGAAGTTCTTACATCCCATCTAAAAATGGTCATACATTGCAGTCAGCTTCATATTTCTGCCTTAGCTACCTTCATAGAAGAAAGTATATGTCTGTTTTCTGCATATGGTGGAGCAACCTTGCTCTGAATACATGTATATTAATTAAAGGAAATAAGCTTTACCTACTTCAGTTTTCTTTTGGATTTTCATTTAAGAAGTGTGTCTCAAATAATTTTAAAGAGCTCCATAAAAAGAATAAGAGTGCTACCTTGGGAGGAGAGCACTGGTGACAGGGAGGATTTCTGGGAGCTGCCCTGCGTGTTTGTGGCCAGCAAAGGGCTGGAAATGCACTGGGTGCAGGGCCTTCTCCCTGTGGTTCCCCTTGGGTTTGCTTCCAGAGGGAGAGTATATTGTCAGGAAGATCAGGGAGTGAGTTGGGTTTCATAGAGATGTGTGAAAATATGCTGAAAGTAGTTGCATGTGTGTGCACACTCCCAGGAGGACTGGAGGACTGTTGTCCCTACTTGTTGGGCTGCATGGGAAGGCTTCCAATTGCTGTGGACCATGCAGACAGACCGGGCATCTGGGAAGAGAGGTCCCCCTGCCCCAGTGCTGACAATTTGCATTGAGGGGGTCTCCTCAGTTCCTTGGAGCGAGGCTCAGGGTCCCAGACTTTGTCTGTGGAGAGACCTGTTCCCAGCACTGCTTTGTCTTGCGTGAAGAAATAGGAGCAGAAAGGTTGCACCAGGTAAGCCACACTTTGCTCATTGTATGTGTGTCCAAGCCCATCTTCTTTGGCAGTAGACTGCAGAAAATAACCCCTGAACAATAAAATCCCCTTGAAAATGCAAGGGTATAAAAAAATCACAGCATCCATTGGCATGTTATCCTTTGCTTCTCCTCTTGGTGGATGTATTTTATCACTTGCACAACCACTGTGTACATTACATTTCTTCTTACTGCTGTAGTTCTGCCCTTGCAGTGGATGCATTGGGTCCCAGTGAAGAAAGTGGGTGACAATGCATGATATGGAGCCTGGGAAAATGTTTTTAACTTAAACAGAAATCCCTTTGGTTGGAATCTAGCACTTCCTTTGGCTTCAGAGCTTTGACGTTATTAGTTGCCTTTGATTCAACAAAAGCTTGAATTGGAAGTCATCGGCCCTTGATTTTGTTAGCAAATGGTATTTATCACCAGAAGTCATCTAAATCAAACCTCTTAGTGTAAAACAAGGCACTAAACAGTTTATATTTCATTTAGTTATGGAAGAGATAGTGATTGGCATTCAAAGAGCACTGTGTAAAATGCCAACATACAGGAATTAAAAATGCTCTCTGTGGCTTGATTAGGAGCAAGCACTGTCTGTTCCTAAATTTCTACCCTTGCTGTAAAAGCAACTGGGAAACTTGTGAGGTACTGGGGAGGCCAGACGCTGTGTGCAGGTGAATGCTCAGTCACTCTTTACTGTGTATGATTTGTACTTCTCTAGTATTTCTGAACCAGGAAGATGCCCAAACCCCTTCTAAAACAACTTTGTTGTCCCCTGCTGTTCAGTTGCCCTTCTCTGCCAGCAGCTCTGTTTGCAGAGGTTAGATCAGCTCACCAGAGCTTGGGGAAAAGGCTATGTGGGCACAGTGTAGTGGATAAAATACACAAGCGGAAAACTGGAACAGATGATGAGAATTAAAATGCATACTTCTATTAAGTAGTAATGCATTGAGTGAAGGTACTAAAAAGCAATATATATAAATGAAATTCCTTTGATATACAAAGCTCCACAGAATACTTCTGTATCTTGAAACACAAATACAAGTTTTTTGTCAGTTTTAGAAATACCACTTTTCAGGGTACTTGGAGCTGTTGTTTAATTATAGCTGTCTTTGTAGGAGATAACGTACCAAAATAGTTTTCTCTGAAAGAATATTTAAATATTCAAAACCAATTTAATCTCTCTACAGCAGGAAATATTTAAATTTTGAAATTCCAAATTTACAGAATACTTTAGGAGATAATCTTCAATTACACATATATACAATATCATATAGCTTATGCCAGTAAGTTCCAGCTTTTGCAATCTGGCACAAAGCCAGGACACCAGTGTGAAGCACAGTGGCAATTGCAAGGTCCTAGATAGCTACAGAAGTGTCAGGGTATTTATTTTTTATGCTGTAGAAAATATTGTACTCATTGCAATTGTTCAGGCAAAGCCTTCTGGTCAGAGGAGCTAATTGCTTCCATAATAATTAAAGTTCAAATATCTAAGACCTAATAGCTTTAGACATATAAAAATTAAAATGAGATTGAAATTTATTATGTTGGTTATGCTGAGCAGATGCTGCAGTCACTGTCAATTGTTTCGTTCTAGTGTGTCCTTGAGAAATATTTCCATCTTTGTGCGGCTATTGCAACGTAAGGATGGAGCTGTGGTTTGTGTTGCTGAAGAACACAGGAAGCTGCTGTTTTTTCATGGCCCTAGGGGCATTAGGGACCCTGCTGTGAGCTGGCTCTCGGGAGGAGGAGGCACCCTTCCTTCATAGCACATGAAGTTATTCTTTAACAGAATCAAAAAACTTCTGGTTCTGCGGTTATTGCTCCCTCATATTGTTGCAATGGGCACCTCCCCACTCACGAGCATGAAATGTGCTGGGAGAGGTGTTGGCAGATCTTTTCAGATGTGCTTTTTCACAACAAAGGCATGTGCGCTTATTCTGTGAAGGTATTCTGTGTGGCTCTTCCCCTGAAGCCATGTATATTGTTTCTTTGATTTCCATTAGAATACTGCAAAATTTGCATTTGGCACTGGGTACCCACTGCTCACACTAGTTTGAGCCAACATGAGCCATCTTGGGAATTTGTAATCTCTGTTTACAGCTGTACTATGCCCAACCCAGCACTACTTATTTTGGGGCCTCTGTGCTGAAAGCTTCCCACTGGAGCAAATGACATTGGCAAGCAAGCAGGCTGAAACTGGATTACAGATCCATTTTCCTGCAGATGAGGTACCAGTGGCCATGTCTGTAGGTGCACAGGCTGCCCGAAGGTAGATTAATGTTGCAATCCAAAATGCTTTATGTCATAAGAGAAAAGAAGGTCCTTTGTGCCACCTCTGTTTCTATTAGTTCCAGAAGTAATCCTGTTCTCCTTTTACTATTGCAATATAGTATGCAATGCAGTGTGATGTGTAAATACATTAGCTCAGAAGAGAAAGAAATTTTTCCATTCCAGGATTTGGATGTCAATGTCTGAGACTAATAACATCTTTTATTAATTTCATTAAAAGATTTTTTTCTTTGCGTAGTTAATTAGAGGTTCATAACAATAACCATCACAATGCTTCCAGGCAACTTTAAGGCCTGATGCATGTTATCTGTTGCTGATCAATTACCTTTATTGTAAACTATTGTGAATATTTTACTTCAGGCTGATGGGTAATTCAGTAAGCTTTCTTCTCTGAGACTCTAGATTGTACAGGGATAACAGGTGCAACAGAAGTATGAAGGTGTTTTGTTTGCTTGTTTATTTTTTCTCTAAGAAAGAGAGAAAGGAGACAGATGAAGTTTAAAATTTACAGTCTGTTTTGGAAAATGAGTAAGTACTCCTAGGTTAAGAACCTCCCTTGTATTACTAACCCAAGAATCTCTGGCATTCACCTATAGTCATTTCACAGCAAGATCCTATTAAATGATACATACTGCCACAGAAGTAAGATACTGAATTTCACAGCAATGTAAATTTGGAATTAAGTTTATCACGTTTTATCAATGAATGAAAAACTAATGTTGAATTGGTAGTGCCTTGTTAACTTTGCTGGAACGGAATATCCACCAAGGGTCTGGTCCATCCCTTTTTGGAAACTGATGTTTATTGCCTGTTAGATATTAGGGTTGCTTTCTGAGTGCTAGAGCATAGCACACTGAGGAGAAAGAATTACTGAGTTAATCAGCTAGGCCATGATGACATGATCTTTTGATTAAAGTGCTCTCAAGATTTAAATGGCATGGCAGTGACCTGCACTTTATAATCCCAAAGCTGAGATGTAGATAACCTTACTTTTAATAGATACCCATATACAAACATTTAAAGTAGAAGGAAACTAACTGAAATGAGCAAATTTTGGAAGATGAGCAAGTCAAAAGTGTCTTTATAATGGTACTTTATAAAGTTCACTGAAGATTCATTGAACTGTTTGCTGAGAAAGATTTGTCAGTGAGTAGTTATTTGATGGGATTTTTTTCATCCTTGGGGACTTGTTTTATTTCAGTGTTTGTTGTGGGTTCACCTATACCCCAATTTATTTTTCAAAAGGGGGGAAAGCAAGTTTCAAGTCAGAAACAGATTTAAATTAATTTCTCCAAGATTAGAGAAATATTTTCCTAAAGACTGGTACTGTTGAGTACTAAATTGGGAGAGATGAAAAGGAAAATAGAAAATGAGATAAAGTAAGATGATATATCTGTGTTGTGATTATTTTGAGAATGTCACTGAAGTTGATTCTGAGTCTCTGGAACAGGATGAGCAGAAAACAAACTGGTTTTAGTTCTTTATGGAAGCCACTTTTTGGACTGAATTATCTGTAGGCTGGGAGTAATTCCCCTGTGCTGATATCTGACACATTCTTACAAATAGTGCAATAATACACTTCAGCTTTGTCAGCTGTTTGTAACCACAGTGGCCAGAATCCCCATGGGAATTATCATTAATGGGATGCAGTTTTTGGGTTGGCTTTGCTATGGTATAAATTGGCATGCTTGCTTTGACTGAACTGCCATGCTAAGTTAGATCATTTAAGAATCTGGCGTTCTAGTTTGACATGTGGCTTGAAGTTCCTATTGATTGAAAGCAGTCTGTTAATAAAATCAAAGTAATTGAATACAGCCTATGGGAACCAGTGCTGTTTGTCATTTTTTATTAGGCAGAAATGTTAAAAATATTAAGTAATTCTTGAAATGGTTTTTATGAAACAGTGTAATAGTAATTTAAAGTAAGGTGTGTTTTCACCCCAGAGCTTTGCCTTGAGTTGCATTTGCAGGCCTTCATACAAGGCCAAATAAATTGTGTCACTCTGCATTCCCATATGGGAAAAATAATACACATCTAAGAAATATATTGTGTATGTAATTTAAGTTTGGAACAGTTTACAGTACTTTCTTATAGTGAGGATAAACTGAATGACTTTAATTACCAGTGACTTACTGATGAACTGCTCTAAGGTTTTTGTTCTGCAGGACTTTCCTTATCTGTGTATATAGGGTTTTGTTCAATGTTATCAGTTTTATGCAGACAGTGTGTATCTTCAGAGTGGCACTTGTCCCAAAGCAAGGGACTGGTGTATGGCTATTGCTGTAGCTGTGCTCTGAAGGGGGTTTAACGTGGATTTTGGCTGGTGTGGGAGGCACATCTCTATGGACAGCCCCATGCCGTGGTGCCTGTGCATGTCTGTGCATCCCAGCTCCTGGCCCTTCCACCAAGTGAGCTCAGGGACCATGAATGGCACCCCAGCAGCCGCTGAGCATTACTTGGCAGGGTGGTGCCTCTCGTAGAGCTTCTTTGAGTGGTTACAGCCCCCAAGGAACTCGCTGGCCTGACTGCCCACCCAGCCCCAACTCCCTGGGCATGACTGCCGCTGCCTCATGCTGCTGTGGTGCTCTTGGGCATGAATGCTCTTGGGCATGTTTACCTAAGGTGCAAATGTGGCCTTTTAAAAATTGTTTTGTTTGTAAACAAAGTAAAAGATGTAAAAGACGGGCAGGAAAACACATGGTGGGGTTTCTGTGTCCTGGTCCTCCTGCTCAGCAGCTGCAGTTGTGTCAACTTTTCAGGCTCTGTGTGTGGTACTGTCACAAACAAGTGAGCTAGGGTTAAATAGGTAAATAAATAAATAGGAATTGATCAGGCCACGGATTTGGGATATCTGTGTGCCTCCCTGGGATGCTCACTACACCTGTTGGGGTGGGGCTGCCCCAGGCCCAGCATTGCTGTCACCTCCCAGAGCTGTTCCCTAGGTTTTGCCTCAGGGCTGTAGTGGGGCTATCTGCTGTTCCTTGGTGGCTGCTGGCCATGTTGAGTGGAGCAGGGATGTTTTAAAGTGTTCTCTACATTCAAGTGACTCCATCCTTTAGGGCCAGGTGGCCCCTGCTGCTGTCTGGGTATGGAGGAGAGTGAGGACATGTCTGGCTTTGTCCTGGGCCTCAAGGGCCCTTGCTGGCCACTGCTCTCTGACTCAGCGTTCTGACCCTGGCCCTGGCTGTAACCCCCAGCCAGGGGCCAGGGCGAGTATGGGACAAGTCCCAAGGGTCCCGTGTGTACTCCCAGATATCTCAGGATCCCTGAAATGGGCAACTGCCTGTGCCTGCGGGCTATGGGGTGAACACCTGCAGCTTTTCTGAGCCTTTGTCATGTTGATAACTTAAGCCAACAGCCGTAAGCCCTTCCTAAGTAAGCAAAAGCTCTCTGGTGTGACTTTGGGTGGAGAGATGGCCAGAGCAACCATCCCATTCCTTAGATCCTCCTTCTTGTCCCTTTTAAGGACACTTGCATGTGACAATAGGCCTGAAAACAGACATGGGTGACTTGTGGCCCTTTGAAATATTCTCAATAAATGTTTATGCAGTGGGAATTAAATTCCTATCATTTTGGAGAAGAGGGTTGCAATTTGAGTCCTTCCCTGTGGCACTAGAGTACTCTCAGAGAGTCTAGTGTGCAACCAGAGAAGTTTAGGTAATTTATCCCCTGGACTTGATAGCGTGAGCCTTGTGAACTATCACGAGGCACTCTTGCTGTCTCTTTGGATTTGTTAGTGTGCCCTCATTTTGCAGTCGAGTCCTCATGTTCTGCCTGTGGCTCAGCTGCATGATGGAGGCCTTGCTGGGGAGGATGAAGAGCAGGGAGGGAGGAACAAGCTTGGGATGGTCAAGAGCCCTGCTTGATGTTTGCACTGCCAGGCAAATGGCCAAAGGAGGGGCATCTTTCAGTTAAATATGATAATATTGCAACACATTTCATAGGATTATTTTTATTCAGGTAGCTCCCCAGTAAGGTAGTGAATTTTATTTTGAAGTGAGACATGGAGACAATGATTACAGAGATCTTTGCATGATTTTCCCCCCGTCTTTGAATTAGATTGCATGTTTGTTCTCCACTAGCAATTACCTTCATGTCAGTATAAGTACAAGAGGTTATAGAGGTTCATGTTGTTTCTCACATTGTAGCAGCTTTCTGCATACCAAGCCCTTTGCCCGTTTGACTACATGAAAAACTATAAATGTGTCAAACAGGAAGATTTAAGTAAGTGCTGTTAAGGTCCCAGACACTCATTCCGGAGCTTCAATTTCTTAAGAGCTGTCTGAGTTTTACTTTACATGGAGCCACACAGTCATGCTGACTGAAGTCCTGCTAATTATTTTGGAGACATTTTTGTATGATGTGTCTTGAGAAAAGAGTCTGAGCATCTGTGAAACAGATGAAGTGAAAATTCCTCTGGCGTCTATCAGCAAACATAAGCAGGTGGAGCATTTCCAAGTTTCTGCAGCTGAGGGAGGGGCTCCAGAAAACATGGTTGTTTGCAGCACAGAGGAAAAATGAAATTAAGAATAACTAGTTATGTATCTTCATTTGATGCTGCCTTGTTATATAAGGCCAGTTCAGGAACAGTAGCTTTCTGCTTCATTTCAAGGGCCATTGTAAATTGATTGTCAGGTTTTTCTAGGAAATGAACAGGGCACTGCAGACTCTAAGATGCAAATTGCTGAATCTAGAACTGTGCACTGCAAATAGGGCTCATTTCTCAGTTTGAAAGGTGTAAAATGTTTACACTTATTGCCTGTGCAAGGTTAATCAAGGTAATTTCTGAAATACATTGCTGTATCAATCTCCTAATGGAGTATTCCTGAAAATTGAATGGTTTGTATGTTTTAAGGCAAACCCCGGGAATTTAGAAATAAACAAAATATGCCGCTGGTGCCCACTAAAGGAAATGTGTGTGGTAAGAAGCTGTTTTTGCTGCCCAGGATGAAAGGCCAGCTGGCATCAATTAGCACTTTATGCACATGCACTTTCATAGAAATAATTTTTACTGAGTAGATCTCAAAGCCTTTCAGTGCCACTTAGTTAATCCTCCTAACAATCCTGGGCAGAGTTGCCCCAGTATACACATGGGCGGACTGGAAACTGGGGTGGCTTAAGTGGCTAATCCGTAGCTGCAGAGTCAATCAGTTCTGTCCCATCTTACCTGTCTTTGCAAGGCAGCACTACCTTTTCTCAGAAGGGAAACCAAAAAACAACATACAAGTTACAGCAACGGTTATGTGGTATGTTTTAGCATATCCCCCATAAAGCACTGCCTTTAAACAGTGTATAGGATAGAAATAAGATTTGTTTATTACATGAAAGACAACTACAAAGGATTAAGTAATTTGTACAATAATAGACTTCTCTACTTCAAGTTAATTGTTGATGTTTTTGTATAACTGCATAGACAAAGAACGACGTTTCCCAGTACATCAGAGAAAGGTGTCTTTTGCTCTCTTTTCAAGAAGGAGAGACTAGATTTTTTAAAAAATAAATCTTTCTTCTTCTAAGAGCATGACTATGGAAAGATGCAGGCATGCTAAATTCTACCCAGGGTGTGAAATGAGCAAATGTCCTTCACTACTTTCTCTGAAGTTTGCACCCACTTAAAACAAGCTGCTGCCTGTTTTCCATTGTAATCTTTAAGGCCAAGAAAGTGCAAGTAAAACATGCAAATACACATCTAACACAGTAGTTCCTCAGTGGCGTGATCGGACCTTTGGATGAGAGCTTGGTACCTTGCTTAATGACTTTGTTGTTCGTGGGTTGTCAGTCCCTGTCATGTGTGGGGTGGGGAGGAAGTGAGAGAGACTCCATGTTGTAGGTGAGAGGGAGATGTCACAAATGTAATTCCTAAAGCACTGGGTCTTTCTCTATGAGATTCCAGGGTGATGAGGAGTTTTACTTTTTTTTTTCCCCTACCCCAGGAAGGTTGTTAAAAAGGAAGCAAGGAATAAATAGAAAAAAAGCTGCCTAGTTCCTTAGTATCTCATGCTGCTGTGGAAATCAGACAGTAAATAGACAAATTATCCTGTAGTCATGCCTGACTGTAGCCTCAAGATATGAAGTGTTTCTTTATTTCCAGCTGACAGGAGGTATAAATGAGGATCATCATTGTGAATGAGCCGGAGATGCCCTGTGGTTTAACCCTGCATTTGGTTAAGCTGGTGTGTTGGTTCACATCTCAGGGCTATCTTTTCAATTAATTCTTCCAGAGCTGATGAGCTGAATAATGTGAAATGTATTAGGGGGCATGTGCCAGGTGATAGTGAAAGTGCTGCCTGATTATACAGATATTAAAAGATATTTTTAATAGAGTGCTGTATATTTATAAGCAAATTCTCTGTTAATTTTAGAGCAGTATAACTCCACAGCAACTCCACTAAACATGTAGAATTGCTCTGAAATCCTCCCACTGCAATATAAAGCACAGTTGTAAGTTCCTCCAAGATGAGAGGAGTGTTGCATATAAAGCCAACTACATTTTGTGTAATATAGGAAACATATTGTTCGTATTCTACCAAGAGAAATCTGTTTTGGATTTCTTTTGCTGAGGGTCCAGATCATATAAATGATTGTGGCCATTGCTGTATAGCACAAAGCAAGCCATGGTCCTTTCATGTCTGGAACAGTTTGACATAATCAAAATGTATATAAGATATTTAAGATGCTTGTTCAGCATATAAAAAAAGCTATGGCTCAGGCTGCTATTCCCAACTGTAAAATTCAGAGATCTTAGTAGAAAATGAAACCCCCTGAAACAGCATGCATTCCTCACAGTTAATATATATTAACTTTATCCAGTGTTTCATTCTCTCCCTTCTAAACATAAAAGAAAGGTAAAATAGCGTTGGCCACTGTTGTTCTGATCCTCTTATAAAGTGTGAATAGGCCTATATCCTTGACTTTTCCCTGGGTCCAGTTACCTTGCACACCCATCACTGGTTCGGGCAGGAGATGGGTGTGAGGGTGGTTGAAGGTTTCATGGTGTTAGAAGTGTGTCCCTAAAATCTTCTGTGACAACCACCTCTTATGTTTAGATTTCAGATTTTCTATGTCCGTTTCTGAATTATTTTGTAGAGACTGCATAAAAAAACTAGGAGAGTGATTATGCTTGGCTCTACTGGATAGATTGCAGAACATTCTGGTATTAATACCATGAGTAAATCCTCATGGTTTCCTTGTGGTGAGAAATGAAGTTATATAATTTTTTCAAAGCTTTGGTTAATCAGAATGGATTT
This sequence comes from Corvus moneduloides, assembly GCF_009650955.1. Lineage (NCBI taxonomy): Eukaryota > Metazoa > Chordata > Aves > Passeriformes > Corvidae > Corvus > Corvus moneduloides. The sequence continues at coordinate 10,740,685 of NC_045485.1, read as the reverse complement.
ACTTGGTTCACTTCAACATGTAGGGTGACAGAAGTGGACGCTGTCCTTCCCTCCCACCCCTTTATCATTTTTTAGTAAGACAGACAACATTGTATTTACCCTTACCTACAAGCACAAAGTTTAATCAGGCTTCATGTTTTTTCTGGGGGTCTGGTATAAACAGGAAAGGTTGTATGCACACAAGTCCAGTTTACCAGGTGATATTTTTAGCATCCTTCAAGATAACTAAAATGGGAACGTGTCTCAAAGCAAATCCAAGACTGTTTTTGCAGGGCTGTGAGCAATATGGAATGCAAGTAGCATTGGCTGGAAATGTTACTTTCAAGTACTTTAACAAGTTCTCCAAAAGATTTGCTCAAACAAACAATTTTCCAAATTATTTTGTTTTAAAAAAACCCAAAATAGATTCCAAACCATATAAGGATTTTTTTTAAGCCCACAGAATTAATATTATCTTGGGCCCCTTTTGTTCCTCTTTGCAGAGTACCATGAAGAAAATCAGTTATTGCCTTTATTTCACTGTCATTTACTTTAGATTGAACCGAGATTGATTGCTTCTCTATGATATTCTGCACTAGCAGCAGTGGAGTGTATGAAGCAATCAGTTTTGTCCTGATACTGGTTGTCAATGAATGTAGATTGAATTAAGTAAATTTATTTGTGTTTTTTCCTAATCATACAGTGTGTTCCCCTGCTCTCTCATTGTCTGAAAGCTGTTTTTTTAACTGTAGTTTTAGATACAATTTTTAGTCCTGTTTGAAATTCATGATGACTATTCCTTTGATATTGGTAGTAGTTGGATTTGGCTAAAGGGTACTGTTGCATTTTATGACTCTTGCTTGTTTTTTCCTTTTTTATCCTTTAAATAGCATACCTCTGACCAGCAGAGTGCTGACCTTGGCATTTTTTAATATTAAAAGAAACAAAAATAAATTGCTCATTAAAGCTGTTAAAAGAAGAAGCTGCAAAGCAGAGAAAGGCAGTTTGAGAATTCACAGTGATTGGATACTTCTTGTGGTACTTGTTTATTTTTTGATATTTGTGTGTGCAGAGAGGCTCAACAGGCACAGTAGTGGTTGTTTACTGGTGGAAATACTCCCTTGCAACCACAGCTGGGGTAACTGCATATACAGGCAGAGCCAGTTGATGTTTGTATATTGCATGTCATCAGTAGTCTGTGGAACGGAAGTTATAAAAATGGCCTCTTAGGTGTTCGTTTCCAACAGTTTTTCTTACTCAAAGGAAATGTTTTTGTTCTTTTGTTATATATTTTTATATTTAGTTGCTTCTTGGCACTCAGTTCCCCATAAAATCAACATCTATGTTTAAAAATATATTTTTCAAGAGAGGTTGTCATAAAATGCATATGGTTGTGATGGTATTAATTTAAAATTACATGTTCCAAAGGATCCTACAGAGGTGAACTCATTTGAGAAATAGTCTATCTCCATACAGTGGAACATACGTTTACCTCAAGAATGTTGCTAACTCTGTCTGGGGATATTACCAATGAGAGAGGCAGCAAAAGTGAAGGATCATTCACATGTTTGGAGGCGTGCTTTTGGTTTTGTGTAAGCCTGTATGTGTTTGAGATACATGGAGAAGTACAAGCCTTTTGGCTAGTCCAGGCTTGCCTCCCCATTACCTATATGGGCTGAGATATTTGTGTCTCATTTGCACTTTACTTACATGGGGTGAAACAAATGGACCTTGATCATCATTTTGTTCTCTATTTGACCTCCAGCAGCGGATGCCTTGAAGAAGCAGAAACTGAAAAGTAAACAAAGAGACATTTGCTTGCACCTGGCTGATTGCTCAGTGTCTAAGGGGTGTTGGATAAATTGTGATCTCAGCTGGTGATCATCTTATGAATCCTCTTATCCTTCAAGCATGAGATTTGATTACCTCAGGTCTTTCTGTTCATGCTCACATAGCTGTAAATATAATACCTGCTGCGTTACCTAACTTTGTAAAATTACCCATTTTATAACCCTTTGACCAGGGAAGTACACTTGGTTAAAAGAGGGAGGGAGCCTCTTTGTCTCAGCCAGTAATGTCAGGCCAGACAAAGTAAAAGTGATTTCTCCTGCTGTGACCTCTGCAAAAGCTCAGAGACTACATCTGCTATGCACTCTTCCTGAGGCAGAGGTGTTCTGGTCTGCCTGTGCTGTTCCCAGTATAGTATATGATGCATACATGGCAATAAAAATATATTCAAAGTTAAACAGACCAAAATGACTGCAACTGCTGGTGATCTTGTAAATTGTTCAGTCATGCAGTCTGGAGGGTGAGTCTGAATGAGAGATGTACTCAGATCAGGGCTGAGGTATTTGAAATACCTCTGAATCCTCCATGACTAGCAGAACATGTAGAAGGATACTCTTGACCAAATACCTCCTTGTTTTTACTGAGTGCTTGGATTACGAGTTACAAAATAAACTTTAAATCCTGAGCATTTGAAACCTGATTCTCTGTATCTCTCCTTGAATGGAATGTAATACCTAAAGAAAATGTCATTTGAAATGCAAGGGCAATTACAAAGTCTTGTTTGCAGAAAGGAATATTGTAAATTATTGATAAATGACTGTAGGCATATAGGTTATAGACATAGCAATCCTTACTGCCAGTCCTGAAATACAGCACAGTTCAATTGTATTGAGCAGTAAATTTATGCAAATTAATTGTCTTTCATACTGATGAAAGCTGTTTTCACTCTGGGCAGGATGACACGACTCTGACGACTCATCCTGTTTTTTCCTCCCCTTTTCCCTCCACCCTGATCTCTGGGCGCACACTCATTGTTTTTTTCCTTTTTCCCCTGCAGTCCCTCTCTGTATTCCAGACGAGGAACCTGTTTTTAATTTTCATGTGTCATGTCTGTCTCATAAAACACACACACTGGATCATATGACTGTTGTGCAATATTAGAGGGCTGTTGAAATGAATATCACATAGAAGGCCTTGTAAAGTCATCTTGAAATAAAATGTACCAATTTTCAATTTTGAAAGGGGCAATAATTCCATGCAGATGAGAGAAGTAAAGATACACTGACCACGAATAACAAGTACATTTAAAAACAGTCCTTGTAGCTTTTACCCCAGTCACTGTCACATGGGCAAGTGTATTAGGTGATGCTGTCTCAGCCCCTCGAGGGGAACATGGTGGGATCGTTCTTCTGCTCTGCCATGGGCTGTATTCAGTATGGTGGTGGCCCCTGTGCTTTGCATGGAAGAAATTGGCCATCCAGCACTGACCTAAAGTGTCATCTTTGGATCACAGGCAGGGTCCAATTATGAAACCGATACAAATAAATTACGTTGTTCTACCATGTCCTAAGGCACTGCGTGACCAAGGATTTAATAAGGTTTTATTTTGCACATGCAGGCATAGCTTTTTTGTCCAGTGTATGAGTTCAGTAATGCAGTTTCAAGAAGTCTGTGAAAATCAGGCAAGGGAAGAAGATTCTTCATGGGTGTCGGCTGGAGACTTCAGTATGTAAGACTTGTGAATGAGGGATACCACGGTGTAATTCATTCACTTTTGCAGTCAGCGCTGCGCGCTTTTTTTTTTTTTTTTTGAGTGGGTTGCAGCAGGAATAATTACAGGAGTTTTAAATAAGTGGTCCAGATGAAAGCATGTGTTTGCTCCCAGTCACTTGTACAATAATACACTTCCTAACATGAGATCCCAGAGGGCGGTCTTACAGGTACACACATCTCTACTAAGTGGAAAGCTGTGGGGATTTTAATGATGCGTGTTGCTGCTAAGTTGCCAGGCTGATGGGGAAAGAACTTGTTTTCATAGGAGTCCTGCAAAATCAGCTCCGCAGCATCTACTGCAGCAGGACCCAAACTGTGTTCAGGCTCTTTTCTCTGGAAAGGGTGAATTGGAGCCAAACCCAAACACTTCTTCTCTACCCTCTTCCCTGCCTCTTAGCTGAAGCAGCACAGCTAGGAATCAACTGATGATGAAGGGTGAAAGAACAAGGGAAACTGTAAAACATGTAGGATTTATAGAAGCAAAACCCAATATTTTCTACGTAAGTAAGAATCTGTTGTGCAAGGGCTTTAGACACAATGCAGAACAGGAGTGTAGCTATCAAGTGCCCACATGGAGGGAAAGGGCTCTGCAGCTACGTGACGACAGAACATCATCATTTTGAGATTACTATTTCCTTAGGATAATTTCATATTCCTGTCCTACAGACTATAAATAGCGGCAGGAAGGAGTTCACAGAGAAGTCTGTTAACCTGGAGCACATATACGCAGTCTCTTCTTGTTGCTGCTGTTATTACACACCTCTGTCTCATTTGAGAAACTATCCTTTGCTTTTCTCTTGTGCTGTGTTTCTTGATTTGCTGTCATCTGGGTGTGTTGAATTATAGATGGCTTTCATGAGTGGAACAACAATGGATGGACAGCAAGGGCACCTACACTGTCACATTGCTTCATTTTTTTCCTGACTTGGCTTTCATGGTATTGGGTTGGGTAAGGCCTGGAGGGGCTGCAGGTGAGCAGAATAGGCCCTTCACATCTGACATGTCTCCTGAGTTTTGGTTGGCTTCTGTATTCTAACAAACTCTTGTTTGATTAAAATGGCTGCTAGGCCATTCCTTGCACCTCTCCTTTGGAGATTGTCCATTTTGCTTTCAGATTGAGAGCAGAGGTGTGAAAGTGCCCTTTACTGCTTGTGGACATGCATACCAGAAGCAAGAAAAACATCATGACCTTCCAAATTTGTTTTAAAGGTCACTCATTTGGTGCAGAATTGCAGTCCTGTGGTACCAGGGGTGAGAGCATCTTGCAGTGACACAGCTTGGAGAGCTGGGGCTGCCTGTGCAGTCCATGGCCGAGGGCGGCTGTTGGTGTGGGCTTTGCAGAGAACTTTATGGTATTTCTTCCTGGCTTGCACCAGCCAGGAGGGCTGAGCTGTTTGTCTTCATGCCTGTCCCTACTGAATACTGCACTTGCCAAGGTTGGCACCCAAACAGACCGTGGAGGCAGAAGCAGGAGGTTTTTAAGATCATATCTCATGGTTCTGAAAACCTCTTTAAAACACTAAATTTTTGGTAGTTCTTGCTGGACAGTCTTTTAGGGGAGAGAAATGCTCAGTGAAAAGTACTGTCTGGACAGGAAATGCTGATTGAAATACAGCTTGTTTTATCTTGTTTATCTTAGTAAGGAGGACGGAGTCTTTGTGCCCCTCAGTGAAAGCAATTGTTTGTCAAGAATAGGAGGTTTTGGTTCTTAACATGTAGCTTTTTTTTTTTAAAGAAAGGCTAGTGTACTGTGCTCTGAAAAACCAAAAGCAAACAGAAGGGTCATGACTCTGTCTTCTACCTCCTCTCCAGGTGCAGGAGAGGAGGAGAGAATGCAGCACACAGGTTTCCAACTGATCAGAACATGGTATGGCAGCTGCAAACACATTGCTGTCAGGTGGAGAGGTAATTTCAGCACTTCTGTGTGCTGATGTTTTGCAAACTGCCGTTGTTTCAGAGGCACTTTTTCCACATGTGCATACTTGGAAAAAGCAAAATATTTTTACTTAGGATTCCTGGACTCCCCTTTGAGCCTCTCGTGTTGTACTGAGATTCTTGGACTTCTTTAGGCTTTTTGTAGAGTTTCTTTGCACTGACTCAGAGGAAGATTTCATATATGTGGTAGCAAATTATAGTCTGACAGGATGGTATAAATCTGGAGTTGTTCCAGCACAGTAACTGAATCAAAATCTGAAATGGAATTACACTGCTATTTCTAGATCCTTTTCATGAGTTTGTTCTATTTTGCTTTACCTTGTACTGTGTTATGTTTTAACAAGGCCCAGAATAAAACAGATTTGTTTTTACGGTGAGTATTTTTAAAAAAATTATGACTTTGACTAACTATTGTTACATCTGGGTCTGTGTTACATATGTGGTACTTTCTCCATGCTACTGCTGCATATAGCCAAGGACAGGAGTATGGACATGACGCCATACCCATGGTGAGAACTGCACGTGGATAGAGCATCTCTGCCTATTCTTGCGAATTTTCTTTCATTTTCTCTTGCTCTGGATTTTTGCTTTTCAGGATAAGTGGTCATCATATACCCAGAAGAAGTAGTGTTTGCAGGCTACATGAATCTATGGTGATGCAAACCTGCAGAATAGCTTCTTTTAGAGTACCTTGTATTATTTCTATTTCAACATGTTCTGGCTGCTGGAAGATGCGGGTTGCAAACATGAGCTGTCAGTTCTCTATGTTCTTTGGCATTCAGTTTTGGATCATGGTAACTAACCAATTGCAACCACATTTAGAACTCTCCTTTTTGTATTTTTTGTTCCTTTTCTTTCCTTTCTTTTTGTTTCATTTACCCAAGTTGTGGCTTAAGCACGGCCATGGATCACAATGGTGCAATTGCTTCATCCCAAATCACTGGGATGATGCTATTGGGTTATCCAAAAGAAAAAACTCTGGTTGGCTTGACTGTAATTTTGCCTTATTTAAGGAGCAGTTCCCAAACAAAATACTGAGAGTAATTAAGATGTAATTTTAACATTCTCCTAGTCTCAGAAAGTAGTAAACCCCTCCATGGCTTTAAAACTACCGTACTTCAATGGCACAGATTTCTTCACTCTTGGTGCAGGCTGAGATGAACCCTTCTTCCTGGTGTCTTTGCAGTGGTGGAAAGGCAGGTAGGTCCCTTCTTTGGGTCGCTCTTTTGCTAAGGTGACCAGTAACTGTGATCAGCCCACTGGCTGTGCTGCCAGCACTGCTGGAGGAGGGCCTGTTGGTCGGAGGAGGTGTCCTGCAGTGCACAGTAAGGGTGTGGCAACTTACATTTTTATTGTTGTATTTCAAGATGAAGAGGAATAGGGTTTCTGATATCAGGATAGGTGTTGCCACATACACCACAGATGGTTTTCTGGCTCACTGGGTTAGAAAGGAGGTAGGCTATCTTTCTTTCAAAAGATTTAGAAGAAAGAAAAGTAGTGGAAGTAGGAGTATTTAACAGATGAGCTGAATTCTGGAAGAAGTCTTGAAGTAATTTAAAAAAATTATTTACTTACTTTGTATTTCTAGAAAATTAATTTCTCTTTTTGATAACAATTCAGGGAACCCTTTCCAGTTCTTATGATTGAGAAAATTTGTTATAATGCCTGATTTTAAAGATTTTTTTAAGAGGTATGTGTATTTGTATATATGTCTCTATGTAAATATAAACATTTTAAACCTGTGTCAATGGCATGAAATAATCTTCTGGTTAGTGATTCTTCCATACAGAAGTATCCTGCTGAAGACAATAGAAATTCTTTGCAGAGACCCACTGGGGGCCTGGGCTGCAGCGGCCTCAAGGAAAAATCCTAAATTCTTTCATGATTACGTGTTTTCACTATAATGTTTCAGTGTTGTCTTTGTAATTTAGCCATTCTTACAGTAAGTTAACAATGTTTTTTCTGCTTGGATCTCTATAATGATTTCTGCAAAGCTCAGTGAATTTGCTTTCCTATGCAGTTGTGTCCCATGTGGGATTTTTAATTTTGCCCCAAGCTCAGCCTAAATGACTTCATTTAAATGCATTTCCCATCAAAGTCACCACAAACACAAATGTTTTCCTTGGTTTTTAATGACATTACAAAACTGGCAAAACACTATTTAACCGTGAACCAGGGTTCCCCCACCTAAGGAGAGTTGCTACTGGTTACTTGAATTTGCAGAACTTGGTGGACAAAAGAATGTTGTTTATGGAGATGGAAATGAGAAGAGATTGAGATTTGGGAGAAGAAATTCATCAGGGGAAAGCTTCAAGGCCTTCTTGAGGCACCTCCTGGTTTTCTAATCCCTTCTACTGACAGAGGTCCTTTTGATGCACAGTAAATGATGCTTATCAATTGAAATGGAAATCCATTATTTACCTTAGGGGCTGGCAGTTATCAAATAGGCATCCGTGATGAAAGACCTGCACTTCAAGGAGCTCATCCCCAGCAGCTTAGCTTGGAATCATTGATGGTTTTGTCCCTGGCGCTAGAGAGGACCATGGATATTCCTGAGGGCACCCTGTCTCTGCTGTATTAACCATAGTCTAACGTCTGAATTTTCCACCTTTGTCAGCGTGGAATCAATTGCTCTTTCTGTCAGCGCAAATCCAGTGCTGTTTGAAGGGTGCTTGGAAGATTTATGAGGCATTCTGATAATGGCAAGGATAAATTGCCTCCCTGCTTAGCTGAGGAATCCTTTAATTATGCTGTTGGAGGCTTTGCATGGGTAGAGCTTGGGTTGGCTGCTTAGGACAAACAGCATCAGCTGGTGCTTGGAGGAGGGAGGGATACACTTTCTTCTCTGTCTATATCTAGGCAGTCACTGCTCTGGATAGGAAGTCACAGCAGGCGGCGGGGAAGTAGGTACCTACAGTCAAACCAAGCTGGATTTTAGAATGTCGGGTAGTAGACTGTAGGAAAACTCTTGATCCTAGCAGATTTCTGTGCTGCCTTCCATACTGCATAGGAAGTAGGTTGTGAGCAGAACATCAGGAATGCAGTGCATGTGGTCTGTGGTCTTTGCATGCTGACTCGTCCCAGCAAGAAGAGGGGGGAAGCCTGGGGCTCACCTCTGCAATGCATTTCCTATGGCAGTTCATCAAGCCTCAATATGAACTGCTGCAGCCACAGCCCATGGCAGAATGTATTCCTATTTCCCCATAATTCTTTCTAAAGGCATTATCTACTGAGCACAGTTAGTTTCTCTCAGTAGGAGCCAGAGGTTTTTGTGTGTGACTTCTCAGTCTCATGAGAATAGAAAACATGGAAAATATTTTCTACTTTCTGCAGTTTCTTTCAGTATGCAATTGCTGGTAGGCAGCTCTCTTTCCAGTTTTCCTGCAGGTTGCTATCTGGGAAATGCCCCTCTCCCTCTGGCACAGGGTTAGAGGATAGAGGATGTGTCCCCACTGTGATCCACTAGTGAGTGCCTTGCAGCCAGATTCATGGCTGTGCAGCCAGTGCAGGTGGATGCTGTGCTCTGCTGTGCTGCTGCAGAGCACATGTAGCGGGACAGCACTGAGGCACCTGGTGCAGGGCTGGGGGCACGAGGGGAGGATGTTACCTGGTCATAGCAGTGTTCATGGCTGGGTGTCAAAAGCTGTGCAGAGCTGTTGCAGGCTCATTAAAAAAAGACTTTCTATTTTCACTTAACTTCAGTGTATGTTTTACTAAGTCATAGCAATGTTACAGTCTAAATTAAGTCATCTGCCCACTTGGAAAATACTCTAGAATTGGTTTTACACTATCCTCAGTTTTCTTAGCCATGATTCTCCAGGGAAATCCTTGTGGAATCTCTGCAAGCCTAGTTGTGAAATAGTGTGGGGTTTATTGATTTTCACAGGATAGATCTCTGATTTCCCATTATGTGCTGTATCAAACACCTTCACTCTCCTGTGCTGTCAGGGATGTTGGCTAGCAATGAGATAATATACACTTGTGGAAACAGACTTATTACTTAACATTTTAGAGTAGGTGGCGACTATATATTCATTGCTATGATAGAAAACAACCCATATCAAAATATTTAGGACTGCCATGCATTCTTTAGGGAATGTATGGAAGTGAAGATCTGGGTTTAATGACTTTGTTCAGTAATTACAGTATGGTTCATATTTAGCCAAGGTGAATCAAATCACCTGTAATGAGGAAATAGGGATAGCACCATTTGTGGCAGTTACAGCTTTAGTTTAGCAGGTTATTGTGCATGAAATTAGTTAGTAACTAATGGGTCTGTATGCTATGATAACATCTGGTTTATGTTTTTCTGCTTACAGTTCTTGGCTTTATCGCAAAGGAAGATGCACCTTCTCTATGACAATCAGTTGGATTTTCCAGCTACCAAGTCACACAGCAAACTAATTTCAGACCTTAGATTTCTGGCTGTGAATCAAAAGTAACTCGGCTGATTTCGAAGAAGCTATTTCATATATGTCTGCATATATATATCTGATGGAAAGATTCATCCTATCATCCCATGTAAAGAGATCTGTTCATCTCTCCATATATTTTACTGTATGAACTAATCTTGGCAATGGAAGCGTTATCTGTTTCAGTGCAGACTTAGGAAATGATGACTGCCGTGATTTTTTTTGCAGTTATCTTTCTCTCTGACTTTCCCTCAGGCATTCAAGTATTATCTTTCTAGAGGAGACTTCAGCAGCAGACATTAGGAATGAGGAAAGAGTTGCATGATATGAGTCATTAAATAGCAATAAAGAAAAAAAAGTGATAAACTAGAGCTATCTCAGAATAGGAATCACCTATTGTGAATTTTCAGGATTTTTGTTTGCTTATGCTAAATGTCTGCCTCTCTATCTAAATGAAAAGCTGAAAAATGGGCTGGTGAATGGACATATCACAGTTTTGCAATTAGTAAAAGCTTTGGTCATGTCATAGGTGTGACTCAAATGTCCCTATTTTATTCCTTCTGTATTTTCATTTCATTTGTCTCAGGTTTCCTGCTTACCAAGATATGAGTTGCATTTGGGAGGAGTGTAAGGGCTGTATTAGTAGCTTCTTTTGACTGCTACCTTTAGTTCCTAGAGGAAAAAAAAAAAAACAAGCAAAACCCTGCTTAAGATCTGTTTCAGTGAATTATTTCTGCTGCTTCCAGAAGGCTGTGGTTTGGAGAGCAGAGTTGCATCCAATCTCTGGTGGGGGCTGTTCAGAGACATTTGAGATGATGACTGATCTGTGTCCTGGGAGGGAAGAATATAGGTGGCTAATTTGCAAATGAACTTGAGGGGCAGATTAGGCATCACCTTGACTGTGGCATCCTGTTTTCCCAAGCTGAGCTGCTGCTGTGATAGATGTGGCACAGCCACATGCTGTGGGCAAGCTCTCAGCTGCCTCAGCAGTGAACAGTCCTTACTGCACATCAGCCCTCAGAATGTAAATATTTAAGAGGTTCTGTTGGAGAGTAAAGCCCTTTCAAGAGCCTTCTGTTTATAATCATTCACAATAGTCAATGTTTTCTATTATACAAGAGAGCGTGTGGTAGGTTCCTGTGCTTAAGCACTTCACGGAAGTCGTAGGAAAACCATGAGGAGCGGGTGAGATCAGCTTGGTGCTCCTCATCGAGCTCTTGACCAGTTCGGCACAGCTTTTTGTTCCCATGGCAGGGAGCTCTGTGGGATTGTCCCAGCCCACCACTGGCCTCCTCCAGTTTTAAAAGGTTGGACGTCAGCCTCCCTGAAATGTGGTCGTGGCATGTATCTCAGGTGTGTAGTTCATATCTCAGGTATGTAGCTGACCTGCTCTCAACAAATCCTATCCCTTTTTTTCATTTTCAAGTGCTGAATAACACAGAATGCATCTGACTGCAGATGTTCACTAGTTGGACCACATTTTTTATTAGAACACAGGGTTTTAAAGGTATTTGGAATATACTGGTTTTGATAACTTTGAGGGCAAAACCAGATGATGGCTTTGTAGCTGATTCGCTGGAAAGGTTGGCATCCTTTAGGACCCTGCTAGCACCTCCTCTGTGTAAGGTTGATGTGGTTTCAGCACACTGTCACTGTTTGTTTGTCACCTTCTTGTTTAAGAAAATGATGCTACAAAGAACCTTCTGCATGCCAGAGCTGCTTCTCATGACACCTCTTGCGATGAAATCATAGGGAACAGTGAGCTCACAGATCTCATACAGAAATCATGTAGGGTTTTTCTTTATTTTTTTGTGATGACTTCACCTTGTTAGTTTTCTTTTTTTCTCTTTTGAAAGAAAGACGTTTTTTATTGCCACAGTACAGGCACAGTTCTAGTGACCTTACTTTGTATCCCTGTGAATATTTCCACCATCAGGCTCTGCTGAAGTGAGCAGTGTAAACACACCTTCCAGCAGGCTCTGAGCCTCTGGGGTTTTCCCACATGGGTACAAGTCTCCCATGCAGCAACTTTTGGCTTTACAGGCAGTTTCTTGTTCCTATAGACTGATGCCCACATATGAGTCATGTCCCAGCAGGAGCCTTGCCCAGTGGTGTGGATTGATGCAGGATGAGTTAACGTCTTGTTAAATTAAGAATGCATTGTCTTTTCCTGCCTTGTGTTATATTTGACACTCGTTTCTGGTCTGATATCAAGTTATAACCAGATAGTATTTTTCCTCTCTTTAAACCACTGTGAATGGGTTATTGAAGAACACTGAATACTAATTTGATCTAACTGGGATTTATTCAGATAGAAATGTAGAAGTGGACTCTGATTAAACTTCTTAGATGTACTATGAGCCATTTACCCTTTAGAGAAAAAAAGAGGTAAAAAAAAATGTTCTGGGAAGTTGGCTAGCAATTTGGAAAGCTTACAGTAAAAGTATTAATAATAAAGGATGTTTGATATTTTTTGATATAATGAAATCTCATTTCTCTAGTTAAGGTTCTTCATGCAAGTTATTCACTTCTGCTCTCAATTCCTATATACTGTACTATCCAACAGGAAAAGGAACTGTGCAACTAACTCAGCTGATTGTGAGGAACTTCTTAAATTTAGGAGTGAATTTTTTCTTATTCTCTAAAGATGTTGGTCATGCATAAACTAATTTTTTCCGTCTTTTCTTAACCACCTGGTGACTGTGTGGTGTTTATGCTGAATGTGAGTGCTGTTGCTGGCTGCTGTTGCTGTCGTAATAAAAACAAGTGGGAACACAAAAATCCCTGTTGCATCTCAGTGTCTGGGAGGCAGCTGAGTAAGAGGAAGTGGAGATTTTCTGATGGTAGAGGAAGTGCTTTGCCCTTGAAACTGGCCAGGTCAGAGTGATGCAAGTTCAGCATTGGCCTGGAGTTATGAGATACTGCAAATAAATAAATACTAATTTATTCTCCTGTGATGTACACTAGTGTACAAGTGATACAGGTGCTCCCAGCTTTATAAAGTGCTGTTTGCCTGCCCCACCCTAGTTTCTGATTCCTTCTTTATTTAGAATAGGCATATTAGTTTATGTAAAGAAACTCGATTGTTTAGGTTTAAAAATTAAATAAATACAAGATTCCCAGTGCTAAGGATTCAAAGTTATCCAGTCATAAGGATGAGCTGCAGGTCTCTGTCTCTGTGTCATGCACAGGGGACATGTTTGTTACAGCTGCTTTTTTTCTGAAGTGAGAGGTGAAAGATTCAGCTTGTAGAGTTGGAGGTTGTCTGCCTCACTGAGGAGGTGTTGACTGTCACCACGGTTTCATGACCCCAGTTTATATGAGGAATAAAAATGTTCCTTATTGTGTTTGGCTGTCATGTAAGTAAAGGCAGAATGACTGTTTCCAAATCCAGTATATCCCAAAATAAGACTCTACCATATGGCTTGACTGGTGTTAGGAAGGTGTTTGCTACAAGAAGAGTGTTTGTATTTGGCCACCGAGTGGCACTCTGGGCCCAGCAATCTAAGAGGGGAACGGTTTATTTCTGCCATCAGGGTTCAGGGATCTAAAATACAATTATTTGCAAGCGTGTAGACACCATTGAATCAAATTGGATTGCTGAAGGTTAAATTACTGTCTTCAGAAATGTTGTTATAATATCCATCTTGACATTTCATTATCCCAGTACAATATAAATATCAAATTTGATTAGCTGTCAAGCATCAGGAAAAATAAACCAAAATATTTCCATCATTTTTACTCCCGAAAAATAGTAAGGGGAATCATTAAAAATACTGGGTTGCCAAAGGCAGATTAAAGTTTAAAAATACCCATTGAAACTAGTATTTGGTTGGGTAGCTAGAATATTTTTGTTCTCACAAGGTGCCATTATGAAGACTGCTGGTGTTGAAGGCAGGTGTTTGAGCTGCTGCATCCATTGCTGGATATAATCTAATTTGGTTTGGGAAGTGGTAGCTCTTTCATCCAGCTTTAGTGATGCTTCCAAGATTCATTTCAAGACTTTGAGATTGAGTTGTGTTTACAGGACCAAAACCTCCCAGTAGTTTGACTAAGATTTGTTTTTTAATTATGCAGAATTCAAGTAAAACACCACATTGACCTTATTGGCAAAACCATTTGTAGACAAATTGGCTGTACCCATATTTCTAAATTAAGATATTATAGGTCAAGCAAACCTTGATGTGAATCACATTTGAGTCACCTGAAATTTGAATATGGTGCTTTGTACTGGAATTTAAACAATACAATATTTAAAACATTATTCAATGTCATACCAAGTCATTCATCATACTCTGTGGATCCAGAACTGTTTATAACAATTTTTATTACTGTGAACAGTTTCTAGTTCATGTTATAATTACTATTCAAACTACGTGACATCAACCTAATTATCTTTTGTGAGATTAATGGGTAATTCCAGCCTACTGTTTTGCATATGTGACTGTGAAGGCAGCGGTTGGAACTTGAGCAATATTTCTGAATAAATGCACTTGATAGAGCTCTAGTTCCTAATGAAGATGAGATATCTCTGCAGCTGAGAAAGAGTTATGATTCCCTCTGGAGCTGTGCATGTCACAGAGCATTGTTAAGTTTAACGACTGTGTTTGAAAAAGTGGGAAAAGTTGGTCCCATGCACTGCTGATTGTTTCCTTGTTTCACAGTGTCTGGTAGTGATCACACAGCCCCAGGAGGGATAAATGACTGTGGCTTCAGTGACATTGTGTGGCTACAGATTGGCATTGGGCACAGACATCATCCAGCTTTCTCTAAACAGTCTTTTAAATGTCAGCTTCCTGTGATGGGAGGGCATGTCAGACCAGGACAGAAATTTCAGAGTTTCAGCTTTCTTACTTTTTTTTTTTGCCTGCAAATGTCAATTTTAGTTTCTGTTGACTTGATATTTTCAGGAATCTTTGATTCTTTTTAAGTTATGTAAGTTCACCTTGCACATGACTGTGTCTGTATATGGATACCCATGGGGTGACATTAAATACTCCAGGGATTACTATGCAAAGACCTCATGAACAAAATCTTCATATGCTTTCTGGTTTGTACTCAAGTGGCAAAGAAGGCCATTAATTTCTAGGCTGTTACTTAATAGAGAGAAAATTAAACATCAGCTGAAATTATAACATTGTATGAGGGATTTGTACTACATTATAATCTGCATCCTTAATGGCTGATAATTGCAATAATTTTGTAAGTGTGATGTTCCTTTTTCTTGGTAGTGGAATTACAAGACAGGTTTAACAGCAATGCAGCACAAATAATCTATCCTCTAAAGGCTTGAGATGGGAAACCAGTCTTCATTTTTATCTTAACAAATGAAGAAAACACTTTATTTTCCTTTTAAGTAGCAATGGACTGTCGGGGAAAATGTATGACCAATTTCTCTTGAGTTTCTGTTCTAGAACCTGACTTCCAGTGATGAGTTAGGGGTTGAAAAAGGCATTCAGGAAGTTAAGCCAAACATTTTAGAAGCTTTAAGACTCTATCCATATAACTTGGTAGATTCCTTCACTACTTTGAGTTTTCATTGCTCGTTTCTGACAGTCAGAGAAACATACATTCACATTTTAGCATTTAGCATAGGTTGGTTATAAAATGCTGAGCTATTACAAACTTTGATCACTCTGGATCTGCTTAAAAAACAAACAAACGAAGGTCTGATTCTCTGCCCATGATCTGGAAGAGGTGGTCAGATGCCATAATCACCTCTGAAGGAGCAGGTACTGCTCCATGCCATGTCCTGGTGACTGAGGAGTTCAGCCAGCTGGTGCTGAAAAATGGGACAGCTGTGTGTGAACCCCATCTCCTTCTGGCTGGGTGAGCACCACCACAGGGTGGCTGTGGGGACACTCTGACTCCAGTCTAGTTTGGGTGAAGCTGGCAGCAGAATGGGGTGCAAGGGGGTGGGGGGCTGTGTGTGGGGTTGGGCTCCCTGCTGCCGTCTCTTCCTGGGGTAGTGCTTACTGACCCATGCCTTCCTCCCTGACTGGCCGTGCCATGGTAGTTGGAATGTTCTCTGGGGTGTGACTGGGAACTGGGAAGGTGACATTCACACCATAGCAGTGCCAGTGCTCTGGTGACAGTAGGCACTTTTCTCTGACTTCTTGGGATTTCCAGATATTGTTGTTTGCTGTCTTAGTATACAATGTCTTTTTCTCTTTTTTTGCCTCATCTGTCGCCCTAGATATCACACATGCCTTGCACAGTAACTTCTCTGAACTTAATTCACTAATCTAGCTTGCCCAAACAAGTGTGTCATCTCCTTGTGACCATGAGCTTTCCTTTCCAATGGGCTTGATCATGTTGGAAGACTTTATGAGCCAGCAGAATAAATTTTGATCCCATTCAATTTTGGTCCAATTACAGCTATTACAATAGTGCCTGAGCCACATTAGGGACAAGCAGGGTATTTATCTTGGTTTCTGATTCTTACTCACTCTGTGGCACCACAACTTTGCTTTCATCTCTTACAGGACATGCTGTAGTAGTACCCCCACATTTCCCTATGTGATCTTGTATATACTGCACTGTGCATAAACCTGGTATATCAGGCATCTAGTTCTATGTACAGATTTCCTCACTGAAAACACAATTTATAAAGCCTTTTTTACTTTTTTGTCAGGTCTCTGTGAGCTTTCCAGATTTCCGTTTCAGTCAGAGTCCTTTAATGTGAGTGACCATGGACTGTGCTGCTGAAGATGGGGGGAAGGGAGTAAACATCTAAAGGGCTTCATCATTTAAAACCAGGGATTGCTTCAAATGACAGACATCAGTGCACAGGAGACTGTGCTGGCCACTATATTTCTGCTTCCTGTGCTCTGTGCCAGAGGTTAAAATCGTGTTTGTTCCTTCCACATCACAAATGCTGGTGACCAAGTGCAGAGTGGGTCAAACTCAAAACAACCTTCCTGTTAGGCAGTGCCTAGGAATAACTTGGGGCAGGATGAAATACCTCAATACATGTAAAGATGCATGTTCCTATAATTACTTGGTATTTGGGTAATGAACCAGAGCCCAGCCTTTGCAGTTGCTTCAAGTCATTTTACTGGTTGGCTTATCTGGGTTATGGTAGATCAAACAAGACCGTATCATAGGACCCAAAGCTTTTGGAAAGGTTGCTGAGAAGAGTTTTTGTTTCCTTCCATGTCATTTACTGTCAGGAATGTGTGTTTTACCTCATGAAAGTTACCAGGGCCCCCAGCTCTGCCCTTGGTTTTCTTCTGATCAGCTTTTATGCCTTCTCTTGTTCAAGGGTGTTAAAATTCCGTTCTCCTTTAAGCTGTAGCTGTTTTGCATGAAGTCACTCAAAGGGAGCAGGGAAGACCACTGCTGTGCTCTGCTGCCTAAGTTTCCAGGAAATTCACATGAGCTGACATGGAGCACTGGGAGCCCCAAGGTCAGTTCTGCTCCATAACCTTGCTGAGGTCCTGTTCTCTGTTGCTTTGCTGTTAAAGAGTTGAACACCAGTCTATCTTTTTTAGTTAAAAAACCCCACCACAAACTCCACTATTTTCTTAGTAACTTCAAGCTGGTATCTGTTAGAAGAGAAAAGAGCTATAGCTCCTTTCAACCAGGAATTCAGTATGATTTCAGAATACAAGGTGTTTGGTGTTTTGGCAGTGCTGTGCATGTGATAATGCCCTTCAGGAGTGATTAGGGCTTTGTTCATCTGAGAATCATCTGCTGAGACGTGCATATGTAAGTAGAAGAAACTGTGATTACAAGAGTTTGCGTTCCTTATCAGGTTACATAGTGGTAAAGGAGAATGATTGTACATGTACCTAAGTTAAGGTCTTTGAGTGTTATGAAAACTGCTCTGTGTGTCTTTAGCCATTTATGTGGAAGGATTTGTGATAGTGTTTTGTTGATTCTTTCAGAATTTTTCCAGGCCTTAGATGATTGTGCCATTTGGCAAAGTCCAGAGCTTTATCTCCTTTTCCACACTTGCTGGACACTCTTGGATACAGAGTTCTCTTCTGTTCTTTTACAGCATGTATTTACTTAATTTTCCTTTCAAAAAAAAAAGTAAGTGCCTGAAAGTGGCAGCTTAGTTGCTGGAATTGGAGAAAAATGCAAGCGAGATTGAAGCCCGCTTTTGCCATTGCATTCTTGATTTAGTTAGATTTTGGTTATACCTGATGTTGTGTTGTGTAAGAGTTTTAAGTGTTAGCTGGAAAGTGTGAAGGACGTTTATGTCTCCTTTGCCTAAAGCATGAAAGGAAAAGAACATTTTCCTTTTAACAAGAAACTCCAGAGCAGTTTGGACTCTACCTCAAAGAGCAATGTTTGGTTTCCTGATCTCTTCCAGACAGTTCTTAATACAAGTCCAAACCCAATCTATAAGTAGTAGCCAAAGTGGTTTTTGCCTTCTCTTAAGCTCCCTTTAGCTAAACCTAGCTGTGCTGGTTATGTATTTTTCCAAAGGGCAACAGCCTGATATAATGGAGAGTAGATTTTGCTTTGGCCTGTGGTACCATGCCGTCATCCTCTTGGACCACCTCCAAGAGAGCACAGGTGGCAGTTCTGCTGGGATCTCACAGCTTCTCTGTTTTTATTAGGCTTTCTGGCTGGTATCCTCTACTGTATGACCCACCCTTGAGATGCACTTTTTGGACCACTCCATGGAATTTCTTCTGGTCACCTTCTAAAATTTCATCCCAGTATCTTAAATTAAAAATGTCTGGGTAAACCTTACAGTGCTTGTTCTAGTCATTGGTTTATGATCACATGAACTACATTTGAGTGACTGTAAGGAGCACAGGAGTATCTTTATTCATAAGCCATGTACATCTATGAACTTGCCTGTGTCGGGTGTGCTCTCATTTGCAGTTTACCCTCGAAACAGCTGCATAACCCTCAAGAGCTTTCTCCAGGTCATGTCATGGCTCTGTCTCTGTTCCACACATTTCCAGTCTTCCCTAGATAAAGTTCCCACTTGCTGCAGTTTCCATAGGTTCCACACTCTCCGTGGGCTCTGTCCCAAGCAGGTGCTGCTCACACCTACTTCCATTTTCTGGCCAGTGCAGGCAGTGCTGGGGCGGGGGGGCACTTGTCTGTTGCCAGGATTGCACTTTTCTGGGAGCAAAGGAAGGAAGCAGAGGAAATGGCAGGCAGGAAAAAAGTAGATGCAAGAAAGTAGTGAAATTACCTTGCTTTGTATATGCCTGTCCTCTGTATTTGCTTATTCTTGGCTGTTTATGTAGCCAAGAGTCTGGGCGTGTAGGTGGTGCAAGGCCACTGCTCCCGCTGTCCCCTGCCATGCTGGGAGACACCTCTCTAATGACACTGTGCTGGGAACGAGGCAGTGTCCCAAGGGCTGCAATCATTGAAAGCTGTCTCTCTTTTTGCAGGAGTTGCACTCTGAGCATGGCTGCTGGAGGCCAATTTCTGTTTCTGCTAATTGCACTGCTCCCTCATAAATTGCCCTTTCAGTTTCCCTCAGTAATGCTGTTCATCACCTCCTCTTTTAAACTCTGAATTTGGCATATATAGGGACATGTAAGCAGCTGCTGGTTATATTTTAATGATACAGCTTGCTAAATGCTTAAGAAGAAAAGTGTTACAAATAATTCAATAGAGTTATTTTGTAGTACATATATATATGTCTGTCATAGCCTGTTAGAATAGCACAGCGTCACTTTAAGCATGCAGATAGGAAGCTGTGTGTTTGCGCTGCTGAACAATTTGGGACCTCAGGAACCTAAGGCTGTAACAGGCATTACGATATGATGCATTAATGGCGTTTCTGGGTGTTACGAGTTTGTCCCCAGAAGGGCTGTGCTGCAGTTCACCAGTGCATATTGCATGATCATGCTGCCATGGGAGGGGCTGCCTTGTTTTTTCTGTAGTTGGTTTAAATGTGGAGATTTTTATAGTCTCTCTGGTGCTTTTGTGAGAAGGGGAGAGGCAGTTGTGTTCTATCTACTTTTTAAAAAATTAATGTGTGACCTTGTGTGGTAATGACAAAACATGAAGAAAAGTTATAATCTATATTGTCTGCCACAGTACTTGATTTTTCAGGAGGGGACTAACCTTTACTTCAGCTTTTTCTCCTTGGAAAAGAAAAGGTAAACAAGATCCTCCAAAGAAACATCATGTGCTGGCTGCCCTTGCCTGGAGTGCGAGGTTTGGGGGGTTTTTTGTTGTTGTTGTTGATTATTTTTCCCCCCAGGAAGTTGTTGTAGATGCAGTATGCTTTCTTGTAAATAATATTCCCTCTCAGGAATAGTTAGGTTGGTCTGTTCAGATTTGATTTTTGCATACATGGCTTGAACTTTAATGCTGTTTGTGGGTTGGCACTGTAATTAAAGACTCTTCTGCTTGGTTTCGGCCCAACAAGGGATACCAATCTGTTTTGATGAGGAGGCAGCAGAGGGAAAGAGTGGAAGGCTAGAGGCAGATAATAGGAAACAAATAATATAGTATGTGCTTGTACTGTAAATACCTGTATTTTCAGCATAAATTAAATTCTTTCTTACCCAAAATGCTGTTTGCTTTGTATTGTGGTGTCATATTTAAGCATTATGCATAACTAACCTAAAATATATGTAATTTTCTATTTAAAACCATTTAACCAAAATAATAACAGCTTTGGTAGGGAATGAGAGTGTTAGAAGAGGCTTAGCAAAGGCTCTAATCCTTGAGTAAAAGTACAGCCACGTCTCATACCGGTGCTGTATCAGGCTCCCTGGGAACAGGAGCACTTTGCTTCTGCTTGCTTTGGCCTACGTGGGGAAAGCTACATAATTTTAAAGGATGAATAATTCTTTATTTGTTAATGCACACACCAATCTCTCTTGCCTGCAATTTTAGATACTGAAAGAACGGTCAGCTTTTCTTAAAATGCTTGACACGTGTTGCTGTCTGGGCTCTTTCAAAAATCTCTCTGTCAATATCTCAAAGCAAAGGGGGAGAGCACTCAAAACCCATGGGCTTTCTTGAAATGCCTGGAAATATTTGGTTCCTGCTCTCTGGGGAAGAGAAACCTTCCCCTGTGAGCAGTTTATTTCTGTCTTGGCCATTGCTTTGTCAGTTCAGACATTGCTTCTTTATTCTTCTTCTTTATTCTTCCTTTTTGTCTGATCCTGGAAAGTGCTGGAGAAAGTATTACTCACTAGTTGGACTCTTAGTTCAATGTGATCAAGAACTATTAAGCTCTTATCTGCTTATTCTATTAAATAATTTTAATAACTATATGGAAAACTGTAATTCTAGGATGATGATAAATGAGACTGAGTTTTTGCTTGTTACAGAGTGTGAAATACCTTGTTAATGGAAAATGTTAGAGTAATTGTTTATATAGAAAACAATCATCCGAGTTCTCAGATTTTTTACCATCTGTATATTGCAGTCATAGTTAACAATATGTTTATTTTTGGGTGGTGAGACCTCCTTGAATTAATTTTGCTACAGAATGGCCTGTGCTTCATATGATGCCTTTTGCTTCAAGAGAATGTCATAGGCATCCTGTAAGGTTCATTTCGTTAGGAAGCTGTATTCTGTTGTCATGCTGAAGAGCCATTTCAGAGTCAGTGTTGCTTTATCCAGAACTGGTCCTCTGTCCCCGGTTAGGCCAAGCAGCAGCTGGGGTAAAGGTGTCTTGAGTGTCAGTGGCAAAGCCCCTGGTGGGCTCTCTGCTCCCTACAGCTTGGCCATGTAATCCCAGGGACTGCTGGACTGCAAACTGGAAGGTAGAAAATAGGATTATGGTATTTTTAACTGCTGGTATTCATTATTTCATAAAGATGGTAAATGTGAAGAAAAACAGTGAAGGATTTCTTTATTTTCATAAGTACTTTCTTTTTTCCTTAGATCTCTAAAATTTGCACCAGTTTGTCCTTTATCAAACCGATCAATAGCAGGGCTATTCACTATAGATTTTATCTTTGCAAAGTTAATTTCAGAGCCAGTAAAAACTATGAAAATGAATTTTCTGCCCTTTGTAAAAGCCATGACCTCAGCAATACAGAGAGATGAACTGTGGGTATGAAGGGAGCTCCTAGGAGCTTGCCGTACAACTGGTGTGAATAGTGATCAGTCTGACCTGCAGCTGTCTGAGCGGTGCTGGGGGCAAGGTGCTGTAATAGATGACATAAATTGCAGCAGCGATACGTAGAGCTGTCCCCAGAGAAGAGGACCTTTGCCTCCATCCCTTTCTTTCCTCCAGACAGTCCTCCACTTTGGAGTGCTGCTTTCCAGGCTCTCCCATCCTAGGTTTAGTCTTTCCTTTCATCTTGGCTGAAATTAGCACTATAGAAATCTCCATGTCTCAGTTTTTGCTTCAGGTGGTTAAGGGTTGTATTTCTGGCTGCTTTGTAGGCTTGTCATTGTAGAGGTGAAATCCAGCCAAGAGAATGGGTTGGAGGCAATGCAACTTTTCTGGGAGAGGTGCTAGGGTGGTATTGTGATTAAATTAACCAGAAAAGGAAGGAGGCTCCCTCTGTGACACTGTAAAAAACCTCCTGATGCTGAGAGAAATTCTCAAGAGATGAGGATCTCTGGAGCCCAGAGAGCCTGATGAGTGTCCAGTTCACTCACAGGGACTAAGGATCGCTTTCAGGTCCTTGTGTGCTGGTTGGAAAAACATTATCTAAATGGAAAGTGACTAAATCCACTTAGATGCAATGTACTAAATCCATTGTGAAAACGGGACCTTGGAGGCACTGTGAATCATGGCTTTGGAAATAAATTAAAAACTGTATGGCACTATTGTCTTCCATCATTTTACTCTTTGGGACATATTTATTCCTTTAAAGCCTTTTGTTTAGTCTGCTAAACTAAAGATTTAGCAACATACTGTTGCATTATTGAGTGGGAAATTTCTGGTTTAATTGTAATACAGTGTCATAAACCTTAGAGTCAATGAGATTGAAATTCTTTTTTGTCTGTGTAGAGCCTGTGTTGCTGTGGCCTGGATCCAGAATTTGATAACACAGACAAATGATAAATTAGGCATATTTATCTAAGGGCTCATTTAGCAATAAAAAGTGTTGTTTAACTATATTTACTTCTTCATAATGTGTTTAGTGCTTTTTATTAAGTTGAAATATGCAAGGTCTGTTTTTCATTGCTGTAGTGTAAGAGCTCCATCCCAATGTAGGCACTGTGTTTCTTCTTCTCCAGCCTTCAAATATGACTTTTCCTGGAGATGCTAAAACTTGAGAGAGCTGGAAAAATCTCAGAGGGTTTTGCTAACTCATGGAACTCATTTCACATAATGATTCATGAAGGAGATGTTAAAGTAATGACAGAGTATTTTAATAGAAGACTTTGTGGGATGTGGGCACAATTACATTTATATGGGGGTGGTATTTCTGTGTTCCCCTGTACTCTTCAGGGAATGTGTTTCATTTGCAGTGTGTGAATGACAGCAGAAGGAGCAAGTACTGCCATTTCTGGGAATCTCTGTAGTTTGTTTTGTAATTTTTCCTTTCTTTGAATGGTACTGGTCTTACAGCACTTGGGGGAGGAAGAATTGAAATAATTTTATTATCATTACTTCTGCTCTTCCTGCTATGTAGGCCTGACACTTCCTTTGAAATACAATCCAAATTTGTAGTCATCTTCAGTGGTTCCCAAAGCTGGCTCCCTTCCCTTTTGGTCTTAATTTCAGGTGTTGTCAAGTTGTGCCAGGAAGCAAGTGCAGTCGAGATTTTTGGTCTCCAGAATTGAATGTCTTAGTAACAGGTTTTGTTCAATTTTATTACTTGGCATCTTCTTTTGAAAGGAAGAACTAAAGGGGAAACACAAGGATCTCCTGGGGAATGCACAAAGAAGGGAACCTTGAAGACAGATCTCTTACCCATAAAATATAGTGAAAAACATGGCATTCTGCATGGTTTTCTGGGAGTACTTCAGTGTCCAAAGTCTTGGAGAGGATGTAAAATGCACGTGCCTCAGTGGAAAAGGTGGCTGAAGTACGTAACTGTTCCTGTACTCCCTCTTTGCATGCTCCATGAGGTACAATCAAAGTTTTTGTAGGACTGGTGCCAATGTGAATTTTCCGTGGGTTGGAAAGGAAGGGGAACAAAGTAAAAGTGAACAGTCTGCTCTCCTCTGTGTCCAGGGCTCCTTCTCTCTACTATGAGACAACAGCTGTGAGGAGCCCAAGACTAAAAAGCTTTCTGAAACATTATGAGGTGCTTAATCAGATTTCCATGTTCAGTTTCAACCTCATGTGAATAAAGAATGTGTAGTGAAAAAGGTTTGTGTGTACTTTGAACATAAACATGAAGGTAGGTGTCTATTTGCAGGGAGCTCGTGGTCATGCAAACTTAAGCCACATTCTCCTGACAGAAGGGATGTTCTCATTGTGAAAGTTTTGAGGTATCAGAGGAAAGGTTTTGGAAGGACTTTGTGTGAAGGAAACTTCAAGAAATTGCAATAGTGGCTACAGAGTGGGTTGGTTTTCTCACTTTCCTGGCTGCCTCCACCTCTCTCTTTGCCTGTGGAGGCTCCTGAAGGACAGTGGGAAATGAACTGGCTTATCCAAGTATTAATTTCAACCCAGTGGTAACTGAGTACAGAGAGAGGAAGTTATGTGAGGCAATGAAAGGAAACAAAGGAGGAAAGTGATATAAATAGCAACATAAAGAAAATATTTGGGAATAAAAGTGATCATTGACTTGTACAATAGGGTATCCAGCAGCCCTACTGAGGTTGTGTATGATGGATGTATTTGTTCATTCAGTTATCTCTTGCACTACAACATTTTAAAATTGCTGCTAGAATGAAATTGATTTCTTGAGTTTTAAATAGTGCAGCATAAATCTTCCACTCACACCAGGACTGAAGAGTCTCTGACTGCAAGCTCACTGCAGTTTGCCAGTTCCACTTGATTTCATTTCAGATTCATCCCCGCAAGCCAAACCACAAAAAGAGCTTCCTGTCCAGTGGAGAACGAAATGCAAGAGTTGATCCTTTTGTTGCTAACAGGAGGCTGCAGGGAGCAGAGCTGGCTTTTGCTGAGGTTGTGTTTGGGCTTGGTTAACCATTTTGCCAGTGAGGCAGAGACTCCTGGCGACTGGGTATAAGTTGGACACTCTTAGGTCCAACTGAGGGCAGTAGTTTTATACTTGGGGTAGTTTATAAAGACACTTGCTGAGCAGCAGCCTGGTGTAATGAAAGGTGAAAAGCTTGGGTCGTTGTGTTTCTCAGGACTGTCTTCCAGAAGGAGAAGTTGGCTCGCTGCCTTATTTTCTCCACACTCGCTATTTGGCCTGTGGACTCAATGGGCTTTTTCTTGTTGGCTTTTTTCCCTCTCAGGGCTTATAAATTAAGCCATCAAGGGTAAATCTTTTCTCTTCCAGTACATTTATTTACTAAATCTTAAACTTGCCAGATGTTGATGTGTTTTCCCGTATCCTCTTCAGGCAGTGCGGGTTAGCGTTGATGATGGGGCTGATCACATAGGATAAGGAGGATTTCGCTCCTGTGGGCATTCTGCAGAGGTTTTTGTCTTCTGCTCTCTCCCCAGCTGCCATCAGTGGGAGGCCTGGAAGAGCTCTGCTCTGGGAGGATGAGAGGTTTATTTGGCCATGAAGAGGGGCTCTGAGATATCGGTATGCTTTTGGGTGTCTTACTCAGAGCTGGGACAGCATCTCAGAGATGTGCCCTGCACTTTGATGCCTGTCATCTGCAGTTCCTGGAGTGTTTGTCCTGCACAGTGTTTGAGAAGTGAGAGGTTCTTCATGGGTGAGCTCTGCCTTCAGGAAAGCCCCATTCCTGAGATGCTGCCTTGAGCTGGACATTGGGACACCCACCCTGGACCACAGTAACTCACCTGCTGCCATGTTAAAGGGCTTTGCTAGGCAACCCCAGCAGCAGCAGCACTGAAATTGGTATTATGTTTTTCTTTATACTGGGGAAGAGCATTTTTCAAGAAAAGGTATTTTCACAGTGCCCCAGCTCTTTCTTCTTCTTCACGTGCTACAGCTACTGAGAAGCATGGAGGCTGTAAAACCTGAAAGAACAGTGATGGACTAAAAGTAATCAGAGCTCTTGTGTCCTTCAAAGGCATTTGGGTGGGGAATTACATCCAAAGTGACCATTCTGTGCTATCACTTTACGCCTTACTTGTGGGGTGAACCCTTCCTGGGGGGCAGCTAAGGCAGGATCTGCTGCATGGTCATGGCTGAGAAACACATGGGAAAATAAAGGCACCTGCAAAGGGCTGCTGTGAGCCTGGCTGTGGGGATGGACAGACAGATGGAGCAGCTGCTGCCCAGCATTTGTTTTTCCTTAGGAGTTCTGAAGATGTAACGAGTCAAATGCATTTCTTGCTGGGCTTGTTTATTATTTTTGTTTTCAAGGGGGAATTGTAGCATTGTTTTAAGACTTAAGTTCAGCTTTGGTCCCACAAAAGGAGTCAGATGCTGGCTCTTGACTTAACTGCTGAAGAGGTACTGACAATTCCAGCTTTTTCTGGAGCTATCCTTTGATTCCTTGGAATAAATCAGACATTAACTACTGATCTCTTTTTTTTTTTTTCCCCTCCTAATCCAGTGGGCAGCTGTCAGAGTTGATGGTTATTTTCCATTAAATAGTTGCCTAGCTCAGTCTGTTTTCCCTCTGAATTTTGTGTCAAAAATAAAATAGTTCTTCACATATTTCTGTAAGCCACATTACTGCGTTTACTGTGTATTTCTGTGTGCTGAGGAGCCCTGCTGTTCCCACAAAGACCCTTGTGTTTGTGCTGCAAGGCTTTGGCTGGACACGGGCAGTGTGGGTGAGGAAGCAGTGACAGGCAGAGGGAAACTGTGCAGCCTTTTTACTTGACTGAGTTATTTTTTTGGGTCTTAAGCAAACGTTGCTTGAATGCAGTTCATGGTATTTGCTCAGTGATCCAGTGGAATGTCTGGGATATTTTTGTTTTTCCTTCAGAGCCAAAAAGCAGCTTTTGCCTCTAAATCCCAAGTTGCCAGCCTGAGGCTGAGTCACTGTGCTTTAGGGCAAGGAGAGCTGAGCTGGTGTGCTGAGACGGGGTACCCTGTCCAGCACAGAGCACTCCTGCTGTGCCTAGAGCTGGATGTGTTAATTAAAGATGTTGAAAATTACTCCACAGCTGAATCTGCTTTTACTGACATGAAAGCTGTGCCAAGCTGTCGGGCAGCATGCTGCAGGCCTGTCCCACTCGTACCCCAGCTCCACTGGGGATAAATAAAAAAAACAGTTTCAGCCATCAAATCTGTGACCCTTTGGTGAGCCCTGACTCTCCCCAACCACTCAGCTTGGAGGTGCCACTGTGGGCTTTGTGCACGCTGTCATTGCATTCAAATTGAGCACAGGTTTCCGGAGTAGCAGCTTCTTGCAGAGGTTTCCAGACCTTGTAATGATGTGGAGATGAAGCTGCTGTGTCCTGGCCCCAACAATACATGCCTGGAATCTAGGTGAAGCTTGTACTTGCTCATCTGCATCTGCTTTTGTACTGCAAACTCAGGGAACATCTCCATGTATGTGTTCCGCAGCAATTTTAAACAAGACACGCACGTGTCCTCTCAAACCTGCTTTTGGCTCTCTTCTTCAAATCTCCTCTGTATTCTTCTTTAAAACTTCTCCAAGTTTACCCAGTCTTTAGGCTGGTGGTTCTTGCGTGGCTGGGACAAACTGACAAACTGCAGCCATTGGAACAGGTTTTCCACAGGGGGGTGGTAGAGTTGCCATCCCTGAAGGTGTTTAAGAGATGTTTGGATCTGGTGCTGGGTGATGTGGTTTAGTGGCTTAGGGGTTACAGTGGTGGTGCTGAGTGGATGGTTGGACTGGATGATCTTAAAGGTCTCTTCCAACCCTCATGTTTCCATGATTCTGTGATGTTTACTTGCTGACTGGAGGGTCTATACCTGTGTGTCTTAACAGAGACCCTTCCAGTCACTTTCTTCTTTGCCACGTATCCTGAAGGTGCCACTAGAGAAATTCTGTTTTCGGGAAGAAAATGTCTCATTAGCTCTGTTTGCCTGACCTTTAAGTGAGGAATATCCTACTGCCTTGATCAAACATAATCAGTTGCAACTAGACCAAACTTGAGGCTAAAGGAGTGTTTCTTTTAAAACACTGATCAACACAAGAGACAGGCATCTACTACTAAGATTTGCACAAGATTCAAGATCCTCCAGGGCATCCTCTGGGGACTGCAAATATGCAGAGTAAATACCTGCTGGCTCATGGTCAGTGCTCTATTTTTAAGATTTTTTTCATTTTCTGTGTTGATTTTGCTGACAATGACCCTCCTTATCTGGTATGAAAGAAATATTAAAGAAATAACCAAGGAATTAATTTTACATATGGTCTTTTGGTCATGGTCTTTAATATTGAGACAGCCCAGAGTCCTGTGAGCATACGTGTTCCTGTGCCAAGCTCCTGTGCCAAGAGAGCATCTGTCCTCCTATAATGCAGTAATTATGGGTCTTTACAGCTTGGATCTGCTTTCTTGGAGCACTGATAGTCTACGGGCTGGGGATAGGAAACAGAAGGAGGAAAAGTCATTTGACTGCCCGACTTTAGATGCCCAAGTGAGGCTTGTGAGATAGGAGCAGTATGGACATACGGTCCATTGGGGAGTCAGATCTGAGGTCAGATCGACATTTGTCTCCTATGAATTGTAAGTGAACAATGTGAGATCAATGATAAAAGAGTTGGGTATGAAAAGAAAAAACCCTGTATTACTTCTGACAAATCATACTGTGCTAGAAGTGTAAATGTCTATGGCAGCTGCTCTTACTGGTCTTTTCAAAGTTGGGAAGCTCTTGAACATAGTTACTAAAAGACATTTTCACTATACATTATTGGACCGAAGGGGCTGAAAACAACGTCAAAATACTCAGATATTTCTGCATTTCCAGGAGAGTGCATGAAAAATGGCATCAATTATTCTTCATGTTCTTTGACATGAGATGTCTCTATATGTCAGATGGGTGTAGCTGCATTACAAAAGGGCAAAGGCACAGCATTTTTCAGTTGAGGACAGTTTTGTCAGATGCTGACACTGGTGTTGGCAAGTCTCAAGGGTGAAATAAGGAGCTCTTCAGAACATCTCGGCTTTTACTAAAGGTTTGAATGCTTGCAAGCATAGAAGTGCTGAAGTCTCAAGTGTATTTTATGTCATAGTTGGTGAGAGTGGCTTGCCAGAGGATGAAATTTGCCATAGAAAGGCTGGAAAGAATGTGGATAATTTTTAGCATGCACACGAAATTTTTGTGATGTGTATGTATCTTCCAGAAATTTGTGGGACAGATGGAACACGCAAACCAAAGGACCGAAAGGGCCATAAATAAATATACTCTTATCCCTGGTAGAAGATATGATAAGAAATACCTTCACTGCTTAAGGTTAAGATAGCGGCATTGAGCTGAATTTGTATTCCTTTTCTCACTTAAAATACAGTGTCCAAAGCAAGTAAAGGCTGCAACAGCTTGATCATAATTTACTTGTTAAAACCAACCTTTAGCTCCTCTGCCTTGCACTGAGGTGAGAATCATAGAATCATGGAATCAGAGAATCATTAAGATTGGAAAAGACCTCCAAGATCATCAAATCCAACCTTTGACCAAACACAACCTTGTCAACTAAACCATGGCATTATGTTCCATGACCAGTTGTTCCTTGAAAACTTCCAGGGATGGTGATGCCACCACTTCCCTGGGCAGCTCGTTCGAATGCTCAACAGCCCTAGAGGAGAGGGAATAAAGCTCCTGGCCTCACTGTGTATAAGATGACACTTGCTATAGGATATGCCACACTTGCACAGATAAGTAATTTTTCTGGACTGATGTTTGCTGCCAGGTGACTTCCAGAGTTTCAGAGGAAGGAGAAGTGTTATTCAGTCTTGGTGAACTTCTACTGGTGGTCAGAGGTGTATTATTACAGATGTGGCTTTCAGCCTGCACTGTGGCTTTGCCTGTCTTTGTCAATGATCACTCTCTGGTCAGTAAAGCTGTGCAGTTGATTCTGTTCAGGCACTTCAGTGTGTTTTTGTACATACAATAATAACTTTAACAACAACACTACTGGTGCTACTGCTACTGTCTTTCTATGCCCTTCACATCTGGTTCTTATGAGTATTAAAGATGAAATTCTGTTTTGGTTTTGGTTGGGTTTTTTTTTATAATACATGCCAGCTTCACAGTGATGAGATATCAATGATTTTGATGGGAAAGAGCACCAGTAGAAATTTTTGCCTCAAAATAGGTTTCTTTTCCATCTGATAATGAAAGGAATGATTTGTTCTTTGACCTTTGTTTGGCAGACTTGGAAATTGAAAAGAAAGATGGTTGTACTGTAATAGCTTCACTCTAATGATATGTGTGGTCAGTGGTTTGTGGGCACTTAAACAAAGGTGGGTATGCTGTGAGATGCGTCGAGGTAGGAGCCAAAATGCAGGGAGCACTGCTTGTGGAATAACCTTGTAACTCCAAGCTCAGGGAGAAGTGCCTTTTTGTGGGTCAAAGAGGTGTCTCTCCAGCCCCTGTGTCCCTGTTCTGTTTTAGCAGGGGACCATGCTGTGATGAAATGTTGGACATCTGTCTTCACCAAGAGCTTCAGTGATGCTACTCTTGTGAAATGCATGTATCTCAGCTAGAGGGAAAAAAGATCATTCATTTAAAAAACCAAAAAGTAACAGCACTAGTAGGTGTAGACATTTCTATGTAAGACACAGTGCAGGAGAACTCTAAAGTTGAGACTTTGTTGATTTTTTCCTGTGAACTCCTTATTGTAATGTCTAAGCACCTTATAAATATTTATGGCTGTGTCCTCAAAAGAAAATGAAATTTATATAATGGAGGTTCAAAGTGATGTTAAAAGAAGCAACTTCTCAAAGGTTCCTACACAGTTATATCATGACAGAACTGGGACAGCAAATCAGACCAGTATATCCCATTTTAGTAAACAAGCCAGTATCCCATCCTTATTATTAGTTACTTTTGCATTGGCTCCTTACAGATTAATTCACTGCTTTTTTTTCTTAAAATACAACTACTTTATTTTAGGGAAATCCATTATTTTTTGTAACTTCACTCTTAAGGAGGCCACACATGGATTGATGGCCAACAGGGGGTTGCAGTTAGCTGCTTCGGAGGAACAGAGGAGAACATTAAATTCAAATTTATGCTGCTGTGTGACAACTTACTCTGATCTTGGTCTTTGGCTGCTGGAGGAGTCCAAGCATCACTTGGGAGTTGCCCAAGCTCAGAAGCTGATGCTGTGTGCTGGGGTGATTTTGCAGCACAGAGCTCAGCAACACTGCCTGCCTGGGATGGAGTTGCCTTTGCTTTCCTCCCCTCTCTCCATCCTCATGCTGCTGCTCAGGGCAGCTCACGAAATATCCGCAGCTTCCTTTTTAGGAGAAGCCAGTAGTGAAACAATTCCCTGCATCCCCTGTTGTGCATGCATGGGAGGTGCTGATTTCTGTGGTTTCCAGGTGACATTGGTCTTCCCCAAACACCAGCCAGGGAACAAAATGTTGCAGTGGTGGCAGCTCTCTCCTGCAGCCAGGGATTCAAAGCTGTATTTGGGCAGTCACAAAGTGCATGAGCAAGAGGCTGTTTTGCTGTTCCTTGGGGTTTAAAAGTCTTTGTACAAATCTCTTTGAAGTTGCTGAAGGACTTCTGATGCTGCAATGGGCTTTGAATTTGACCCAAAATGTCAGTTTACAGTGTTTGTCTTTTGTTAGCTGGCTTGTGAGTATGAAACAGTGCTGAGCGAACCTTTGGAGAATATATTGAATGTGCAAATTTGCACAATGATCTTGCTCTGTTCAAAGCAATATGACTTTGGGTATCTGTTGAAATACCCCCCAGTATGTTGCAGACACATTCCTCTTTGGTCCTGTATGTGTTGTTTGTATGTATTCAGTTGGCACTGTGAGCTCTGAGGTTTTCTTTTAAGTTTTCCTACAGTACTTTGGGGAGCTCAACTCTCATCACTAATAAAATAACATAAGGCAAAACACTGGTAGGTCTTTTCTTGTTAACTGTTCTAGCTGTTGCGTTTCCCACTGTTCCAAAAAAAATAGAAAGCTTTATAAGATTCAACATATTCCCAGTGCAAATCATGAATATTTATAGACAGAGAATGAGACTTCCCATTTTGAAATGTCAGTGCTATGAAATTGCTTTTTTGGCAGGCATGATTAAGCCACACAGACTTCCAATAAAGTTTTGTAAGCTTTTTCCTTAATTATGGCTTAATTTAGGTCTCTGAGTTTAACAAAACGTATGAAGCTTGCAGCAAAATATTTTTCTTGTGGAAAATTTTGTTTGCATGGATTACACATTCTGTATTTCTTGTGATTATGATTTTTTTAATGTGCTTAAATGTGGAAATCCCATGTTTTTTCTTTACATTTCTTAACACATTTACAACATAAAAATAACCTGTACTGTGTGTTTAATGCAGATTTTTCAAGAATTTAGTTTGGAAAGTGCATGTTATTACTTTTTTCCTCCAAATGCCTTGAGTAAAATGTAGAGGAGGTTATAGGATATCAAGCAAGAGGTAAAAGATTTTCTCAAGCAGTTACTGCTGCGAGAGATGAGGAGCAATTTTGCTTTCATATAGTTGTTCTTATATGCACCATCCCGACAACAGCAATAAACAGAATAATCTGCATAATTGTACTTATGTGGCATTGACCTGTGTTTTCCAGAGAAAATCCCTTTTCCCAGATAAAATAATCTTCCATTCAGCTGTAAGTGGAAGGAAGCCTCATTAGTAGCTGCACAGATTTAGGGGAATGTTTCTGCACAGACTTAATACAGAATTTTGATTTGAACCTTCTAGTGGATTTGATATTTGGTGAACAAAATACTGTAAAGGCACTAAAAACCACCTTGCTTTCCTGTGCTGATTGGATAACAGGATATTTACTCAAAAGGACTAGACAGAAAAGCAGAGAGATGATGTGATTAAACTAAGGTAGATTTATTACTAGATTTTTTAACAGCGTATCTTCTGAAATGGATTTATTAGTATCTCAGCCCTGCTCAGAGATAAAGTTTTGAACAGCTTTGAGCTATTCCTGGCTTAATACTTAAGTAGGGAAATACTTACTTAATAATACTTAAGTGGGGGAAAACCAGAAAATTTTGGAAAAGAAACAAACTGTTTAAAATCCTCTGCTGTGATCATGCTTTTCTGACTCCCTGCAGCCTTGCATTATCAAACTGAGAATATCTCTATCTCCCTAATACTAATGTTTGAAATATGATACAAATAAATCATTTGAATAAAGTAGGAAGGAAAAAACAGTGGTTTGCATCACAGCTACCTGGGACCTGCTCCCAACAGCACTTGCACTTGCTAAGGTGACCTTAGAGGGAGTCATGGGCTCTAAAGCTGGGCTTTCTAGGGGAGGTGAAGAAAATGGAATGCCTTATAACTCAGACACTTGGGCATTTTTAATCTCTGGCTTTGAATGGTGAAGTCAGCATCTGCAACAGCAAATATTTGGAAAGCAGTTTGAAAACTGTTTAACTGAAAATGATGCAGAAATCGGGGAGTTTGTGGGGGGAGGTGTGTGCTTTTATTTTCCAGATGAAACTCCCCGGGATGGCAGAAAGTACCACCAGAGTCTGCTCTCTGTGTTTTCACCTATCTTTGCTCTTCTTTGCAGGTTACATATTTGGGTAAGGTTTCCACAACAGGGATGCAATTTTTGTCAGGCTGCACAGAAAAACCAGTCATTGAATTGTGGAAGAAGCACACGCTCACCAGGGAGGATGTTTACCCAGCTAACGCCCTTCTGGAAATTCGCCCTTTCCAAGTCTGGCTGCACCATCTGGACCTCAAAGGTGAGGCGACAGTCCACATGGATACCTTTCAGGTAGCACGTATAGCCTACTGCACTGCTGACCACAACGTCAGCCCAAACATCTTTGCTTGGGTCTATCGGGAGATCAACGATGACCTGTCCTACCAGATGGACTGCCATGCTGTGGAGTGTGAGAGCAAGCTGGAGGCCAAGAAGCTGGCCCATGCCATGATGGAGGCCTTTAAGAAGACTTTTCACAGCATGAAAAGCGATGGCCGGATCCACAGGAACAGCTCATCGGAGGAAATGTCTCATGAATTTGAATCTGATGATGGCTGACTGAACTCATTCATGGTTCAGCAAAGGCAGAAATGGCTTAGGGAATGAGAGCTGATAGATGAATAAGCAACAATTGAAACTTGGGAATGAAAGGACTGCCAAACACTTGTCTGACCAGCTTTTTAAATCAAAAGAGCAATTTTGTACCTACAGACATGCATCATTAAAGTAATTACGTTGCATTGAAATCTGCTGCTGTTGTAGAAGTGAAAAAAAAATCTCCCTCCCCCACCTCTGTCACCCACCCATCACTATCCCTTTCTCGTCTCTGTAGTTCAGGTGCATACCATGAAGTACAGTCATTCCTGCTTGTCTTACGAGACTGGTCAGGCAATCTTATTAGTTGCTTCTCTGGCATTCCTAGCTGCGGGCTGATGCTGATGCACAAGAGCAAGTAGACCTGGAAAGCCCTAATGGTTCCCGAAGAATCTTTCTCCATGATACATCACACAAATCCTTTGACCATGTGTAGGGTAAGACAGCCATACATAGCCTTTTAGACTAATGGCCTGGCATTCTGCAGTTAATTCACATTTCACAAATAAAAAATGAAAGATGCTTGTATGTACACATTATATCATATGCTATCCTTTATTTTATTCGTTGTACCTATTTTCTTAATATACCTGCTGCCATGTCTTTCACCCAACACCAGTAGTTGCAGTTTCAGACTATGTACTGCAGGATACCAAAAAGGGGGGGGCAGAAGTACTCCCCGGTGGCTGGGGGTTCAGCAAGTCAGTGCTGCTGTCTGTGCATTGTCCTACCCTGATGTGCTCTGCAGGAGGGGGGGCCCGCTGGGAAGAGTTGAGGGACGCTTGGGTGTGTTGGTGTTTGAACTGTGACTTCTCATCAACCTCAGGTCTGATGTGATCCGAGCACGGTGGGCACAGCTCTGTGTCCCCGCTCTCGCATCGCTGGTCGAGCAGCCCTGGTGGGATGGAGCTGGCAGTGTCTCACCACACAGGGCTGCCTCACTGTAGAGATCAAAGGAAATGGTCCCTTAGGAGTCAGATTTTAACATCTGTTCCGGTTGAGAACCTCACGTTAAGATTTCTGTATCTTTCCTTGTTCACAGATATACAGTCATGCCTTTCTTAAATGCAGATGTTTAATAAAACTCAAATAAAGGAAAAACTTGTTTCACTTGATATTTTTTAAGGCTGAGAGCAGATCAATAGTTTGCAAGTAATGCTGCTCCTTTGTACAATTTTGTTCGTAGTTATGGTAATGTTAGGGGCACTAGGGCACCTTACAGAAGCCTTAAAAGAAAGCTAATCCAAGCAGATAGCTCAGCGTCTGTGTTTTGTGTCTCTGTGTTTGTATGTGAGAGTGTATGTGCGAGTCCAGTGATGAAGCATGTAGATTGAGCATGGAGATGTATTGAGGAGGGCCCACACCTCTTGAAAATATGCTTGTTGCTTTACAATGTATGTAAACTGTTCTCCAGCATAAATGCATTCATACTTTAATAAAAAAAAGTTTTGAGTTAAACCTTGTTAGTTTTAAGCTGTCTTTCCAATGTAAACTCTGTGGTTTTATGTGTGTGGGTTCTGTGTTTATTTCATTTAGTGGAATGAAAATGTTAATTTATTTCCATTTAATTATTACATCACTCTCCATGAGAATTACTGTTAACATTTTTAAATTATTTTCTTTTAAATATTTAGGTTAATTATTGCTGTGAGGTTTTGTTTTGGTTTCAGGTGGGGGTTTTTTGTGGGTTGGTTGGTTGGTTGGGTTTTTGTGGTTTTTTGGTTTTTTGGTTTTTTTTTTTTTTTTTGTGTTGTTGTTGTTGTTGTTTGGTTGGTTTTGTTGGTTATTTTGGGTTGGTTGGTTGGGGGTTGGTTGGTTTGGTTGGTTTTTTTTTTACTTTGTGGAGTGTGGACATGATTTATAATTTTTGCTTAGCAGGAGGTGGCAGAGATACCCCCCCCCCCAACCTGAGCAGTTGAAATGAGCTCTGCTGAGTGGGAGCAGTATTGCCTTGCTTACAGAAATTACAGAGTGGCTCAGGTAGGGCATTTGATGGTGGGATGGGGAATATACCACCAGGCTGGCAGCTTTCAGTTTTTCTCTGAATCTTTGGACGATCCAGTGTTTCCAAATACAGGTCTAAAAAGTGATTTCTCTTTTTCTTCCCACAATGTGTACTTTGAAGTGGAGAGTCATGTATGGGCTATATGCTGATAAAAAAAAAAAAAAAAAGAAAAGAAAAATCTGAGTCCTGCTGTGTATATAGTTGTCTTTTTGACCAAAGGCAGAATTAGGGAAAACTTCCTTCAGATTTTGACAAATTATTTTCTTTTGCTCAGAGGTGTAGTCATGTATTAGTTTCCTGACTTGTTTGGATGCTCTGCCACCAAAGCTGCTGTGAATGGGTGTGTGGAATCCCTCATTCCATCCTCTCAGCCAGATGTCCCTGCTGACAGCAGAGGAGTTTGTCTGCAAGCCGCAGCTCTTCTTAGCCAAGGGCTGCTGGAGTGTGGAAGGGGCAGGAGGATCCCAGCCCACCTCATACAGGAGCTGAGGTGCCTCCTGCCAGCCCTATGGAGAACTGCGGTGGATGATTTGGGTTTGAGATTTCCTTTTCTGGAGCAAATACTTAGACGAGTGGGGTGTGTTCCTGTTGTGGGATGGGTGTGATCTTTCTGGCTGACACAGTCTGCCCTTCTCACCCCCCAGTGCGGGCCAGAACACAACTGCACAGAAATGTTGTCAGCAGTGGTGTGGCAGCAGGACCAGGGCAGTGACTGTCCCCCGGTGGTGGGCACTGGTGAGGCTGCACCTCGAGTGTTGTGTCCAATTTTGGGTCCCTCGCTACATGACACTGAGGTGCTGGAGTGTGTCCAGAGAATGGCAGTAGAGCTGGGAAGGGTCTGGAGCACAAGCCTGGTAAGGAGCAGCTGAGGGAACTGGAGAAAGGAGGCTCAGGGGGACCTCACCATTTTCTACAACTCCCTGAGAGGAGGTTGTAGCAAGGTGGGGGTTGGACTCTCCTGCCGGGTAACAAGCAATAGGACAAGAGGAAATGGCCTCAAGTTGTGCTAGGGGATGTTTAGTTTGGATATTAAGGAAGGTTTCTTCCCCACAAGGGCTGTCAAGCACTGAACAGTCTGCCCAGGAAAGTGGTCATCATCCCTGCAGGTATTTAAAAGAAGTCACCATCCCTGGAGGTATTTAAAAGCTGTGTAGACATGGCACTTGGGGACATGGTTTAGTGGTGGGCTTGGAAGTGCTGGGTTAACATTTGGGCTTGATGATCTTAAAGATCTTTTCCAACCTAAACAATTCTATGATTCTATGATCATTTGATTTTTTTTTTTTTAATGATCTTTCCTCTAATGTGCTGGGATCTGCTGAAAATATACTGTCTCCCTTAAGTCACCTGCCAGTGTGGATTGAGCAAAGAATTCCTTTGTTGAGGTTTTTGCTGTTGTCTTTTCATTTTTATTTTCTTATACAAGACAGTCTACATTTCATGTTTTACAGATGTACTGATTTACAGTGGGTTGGGAAGTTCTTCCAGAGATATTTGATACTGTGGCATCTGCAATAATTCCTTAGTGATTGGAGGCTGTGGATTACCTGAGAATTTTGCATGATAAAAATAAAATATAAGGGAGAAAATTCTAGTCCTTTTATTAGAAAATCAGACCCTTTGAAACACGAACCAGCTGTTTTCTAATAGTTCAAACATGCAAGGGAATATGAGGGAATGTGAATTGCAGTTTGTCTTTTAAAACATGAGATTTGAAAAATAATCAGTATCATGAGTTTGGATCCTTAGATAATTTGGAATTCAGGCCAAATCTCTCTTCATTGTCAATTCCAAATGTGTGATGCCATTTGCAAGAAGGAGAAATGCTTTCAATCCTGAATTGCTAGCATAGCAGTTATCACTGATTATCAGTTGCCAGTAGATACTAGAATGAAATATCAAGTTAAACTTTTCCTTCAGTTAATCTGTTGGAAAAGAAAAATCATAAAGTTTCCATCCGGAGTAATTTCCAGTTGGCTCAAGGCTTTCGTGCTCAACTACAAAGAGTCCAGTTTTGGATCTCACTGCATCCCGCTCTGGGTTGATGAGTTCCTTCGGTGTCAGCCAGGAAAACATGTAAAGGATTTCTTTCCCTCTTCTGCTTCTAGGGGAGGGTGGAAAGGGTTCGAGTATCTGTGTGTTACTAGGAGTGTGGAAACAGTAAGAGAGCATTTAGGTCATAACACCTCAACATCATTACATAACATCACCACAGTTATGTCAAGGTGATTTTCACAATTTTTCTAGGTACCTTAAGAAAGAGAAACTGTTACTCTATATAGTAAATTTGTTTGGTTTTCAAGCTCTGAAGTCTAAATATCTTCTGTTCCTACCAAGTTTTCTGTGGAGCTGTGAGTGAATGGTGGTTGTGCCATGGGGAGAGAAACGCTCTGCACTAGTGAGCATAGGTTGCATGAGAATTGCTTAGATGTGCATGGGGGTTTTAGCCCAGGGGGATGGAGAAAGGCAGAGAGTAATTTCTTTCATGTTTTAAACTCAAAGGCCCCTAAGAACAGCTGAATGTTTTGTTTTGTTAAAAAAAAATAAAAAGAAACAACTGAAAACAACCAAAAAAACCCCCAACCCAAAACCCTCTGCAGCTGGTTCCACTCCTTAGCTTTCCAGTAGTGAATGACTTCATTTTTACATGAAAAAGCAGTTGGATTTTGCCAATGAATTTAATTTAATTTTCCTAAAACTTACAAATAAATGGCATGTGATTGAGAAGCGTTTGGTACAGTGGCAACCCCTTATCAGTCTCTTAGAAAACTTTAAATATGTTACTCTCTGAAGTTTTGAGACTTCTATATCAGTGAATTCACAGTGAATTTTATCTTAATTGTAAGGTTCTCTGTGTGTCTGTATACACATATACATATACACATACACATTTATATATTCATAAACATCTGCATACACGAATTGTGCAACGTGGTGCTTGTTAAATATTCTCTGTATGATGGACATATGTAACTGCATGTGGGTGTGTGAAGGCAGTCTTGCATGTTAGTCTTGAGATGAATGGTTTACTTTTTAAAAAGTTCTCTTCTTTTCAGTGGGAAGCAAATTAACTTGTCCATCTACATGTAAAATTTGATGTACCATATGCATTATTTACCATTTACCACCAGAGCTATCCCACTCCATGCCCAATTAGTTGCTCTAAGGATGATGTATGATTGGGCTCATTTTTCCCTGTGGCAGTGAATTATAATTTTCATGTAATTGGGAAGTGATAACTTAAATGTATGATTGTTGTCCTGTAGAACAGAGTTTACAGTAAGAGAATATATCCTTTAGTGAAAGTAGAGGCACTCATTATACCTTTCTTCTAATGGAATTTTAAACAGATACAGGGTGTTTTTAAAAGTTCTTTTTTTGTTAAACTCCATTAAAATGCGTCTCTCTCTCCTTGTGCCATTGATCATCGTTGGCTGGGGAAAGGGAAGGTTGTCCAGGGGGGTTGTCCCTCCCACCCCAGCAAGACACAGACACTGACACTGTGCTCCTGTGCTGCAGCACAGGGGTATCTGCTTTGATTTGCTTGAAGTTTGGGAAGGCCTCTTTTGTGTGGCAGCAATTTGTTGTACGTGCCATGAGATTTTCTGCATTTAGGATTGTAATTAATTTTGATCAGGGCTGTTAAAGCAGATACAATGATTACTGAAAATAGTTGTATGTTTGGAGAGACGTTACCATGTCTGCTGAGATGCCTTCTCTGAAAAAGGGTTGTGAGGTGTGCTGGAAGCACAGGTATGATGCACATGCTGACTGTGCTGCAAATGAGATGAACTGGTAACGGGCTGGTAATCCTGGGGGAAGGGTGGGAGGGCACAGCAAGGTCCCAGTTCTGATGGCAAAGGAGTGACTTTTAATTACTGTTCCTGTCACGTGGTGCAGAACCAGTGTCCCTTCCCCATGGAGCTGTTATTGTGCAGACTGGAGCATCTCTCTCCTTTCCCACCTTCCACCATTGCAGTGGGCAGATGGTACTAGGTGGTAACTCTTACTTACTGTGCTTTAATTTGCATTGTGGTTTACATTCTCTGTTATTTTCCTGCAAATCTTATTGCTCTTGGAATGAGAGGAAACTTTATAATTCCATGAATAATGCATCATATGGCTGGTATGTTTTTCTGCGGGCAATATAGATTTTCTGAGAATGATGGACAGGAGTGGATTTCATTCTTAGCGAATTGTAATTTTATACAGTTGATATGGGTCATGTAAATGTGAAAAAGTGAGTTATTCCTATTTCAAATTTGTTATTTCAATTTAGTCACCTCTCATTTAGAGAGTAGAAATAGTTTTAGACATAATTACTGAGGATATAATTAATCAAGGTTTTCTTGCACAGTTGGGTTAAATTGTTGTGGCTGAGTGCTCAGTACCATGCCAGTGCTCGCTGGCTCAGTCTCATCTTTAATGGATTCCAGATCTCGTGGTTTCAAGTAACAACAGCTTTTCCAGATCTCAAGGCAATAATGAAATACACAGATGAACTTCAAAGGAAACTCTTCTAGAAGGGAAAAATGAGGTTAAATGATGACCATCAACTGTGGGATATTTCTGTGTCCATAAAATATGTCAGACCTCTTCCAATGCAGGAACAGGTGAAATCTGAAACTATTAGTCTGCTTGACTAATAGACCATGCTTCACATCTACCCAGGCTCTCCTAAATGGATTGGGACCTGATTCTCTGGGGTTTCCAGGTACGTTTCTTGTGTCTTTTCGAGTCAGCTCTGGCCACACGGAGTAGCAGCATTTGTGCCTCGCTTCCCTGTTCCTAACAGTCTTTGTTACTGAGTAGCAAAGGAATGACCTGGGATGAGCTGGAGGCAGGTCTGTCTGAGAGGAGCTGCGGGGTCCCTGCACCCACTGCTCTGCCCCGGCTTGGCCATCCTGCTCTGCCGGTCCCTGGTGTCCCTGTGAGGAGGTGGCTGTCACTTCCAATGAACCCTGCTCTGCTCCCTGGGCCATTGCAGTGTCTTCTGCAGGTAGCGTGCTCTGATTAAATTTGTGTGGCCTGTCAGAAAAATCCATTGTTCCCTACCAGTGCGGTGGAAGTGTGTGTATGGTGATGCATTGGGCTGTGCTGAGAGGGAAAGGCTCCTTCTGGCAGTCTGCAGAGGTTTAACTGACAATAATTGCCCAACGTTTGCTAATTGACTCATCACAGGTCTCTGCTGGTGTGCATCCGCCTCTGCGCT
The DNA here is from genome assembly GCF_009650955.1 of Corvus moneduloides. Classification (NCBI taxonomy): domain Eukaryota; kingdom Metazoa; phylum Chordata; class Aves; order Passeriformes; family Corvidae; genus Corvus; species Corvus moneduloides. The sequence goes on along the minus strand of NC_045485.1, from coordinate 10,699,451 downwards.
GCCTCGGGTCATTAATGCCTGGGTGTCAGGGTGGTGGTCCCCATTGGCTCAAGTGTGTCTGGGGCTCCAGCCACCAGCAGGCATGAGGGAACACACGTGGGGCCAGGGCAGCCTTGGCATCCCCAGCTCTGGGGTGCTCCCAGAGCCCAGCCAAGCCACGGGCTGGGGTGCCTGGCAGGCTGGTGGCACTGCAGCTGTTTGCAGGGGTAAGTGATGCTGAGCTGTGCTGAGCATGGTCTCATGCAGCAAATCTCAGCATTCCCTGTGCCTTACTTACAGGAATCCTAATTTATGCCATTATAAAGGTTAATAACAGAGTGTTTCAGCATGGTTCACATTTTGCCTGCACGCTGCAGTGGGTCTCAGCTAATTCAGCAGCTAGTGGTTTGTTCTGCTTGAAATCCTGGAGAATGGCTCCTCTCCCAAGGTATTTCTTCTGACTTAATTGCCAAGTTATAGTGAAATATGAGGTTCGTTGTTGTCTGCTGGAGTGCTGGGGATTCTGTGTTGTTGGCACATTTTTCATGACCTTGTGTCAGCAGCATAACTAGGCTATGAGATAATTTGTATGCTTTAGATGAGCAGCTGTGTGCATCTTAGCCAGAGAGAGAAGCAAGTGTGATCAGTTCAGTGGAGTTAATCAGGTAAAACAGAGAATTAACTCTAATCTTGCAGATTAAGCAATGTCAGACCATGCAGGATGTGTGTAAATTTGATGCAGGTGTAAATAAAAAGGATCTGAAGTGCCGTACACCCAGATTTAACAGAAAGGAGAAAAACAATAGCTGAAAATGTGGGAAAAAAATTCTACAACCATTTAACTGCTGAAAAGAAAGACATGTTGTACCCTTATTTCTCTGTGATGCTCTGGTTCAGCAATGGTTTTCCACTCATTTCCAAATAAAACATTTTTGAGGTTGTAAAGACGGAGGATTGCTCTGCTCATCCCTGTGCTATTGCAGATGCCCCACAGTTATCACAGGGTTTTGGAAGCTATTGAATTTACTGACATTTTGTTGGCTAGAGGGCTGAGGGTTTATTAGTATAGGAAAACCAGAAGGAGCAGGCTTGCAATGGTGTCTGGTAATCCTTAAACTGCATTTCCTCTGGAAAGTGTGTGAATAGCTTCAAGAAACAGTGGAGGACAGATTCTGCACTGGCCTTTGCCCTGCAGAAACCTCCCTGCATGGGAGATAACTGATGCTTTGACATGAGACCTGGAGACCTCCAAGATGTCATCCTGAGGAGACAATGATTTGGCATTAGCTCTCACAGCTTTTTCTTATATATTTCTGATAAAACTAAATGATTGTGTTTTTAGTTCGTAATATTTGGGTGGAGAAGTCTGGTCTTATCTCTATTTTTGAAAACTGGGAATTACCTTGAGAAAAAGATTTAGAGCTCTTTAGCATTTGAAATTAGTAAAAGCAGCAAAAGCATGCTATTAAACCTGCATTTATTGAGTTTTAATGACTCACATGATATCATCCTGAGTATCCTTGGCAGCTCACATGGTTTGAGTGCTTCAGCGGAGGAGTATGAAAAATACAAGGGAAAAAAAAAGCCCCTGTGGTTTATTATAACAATGCAATTATTGTGACTTAGAGTGTCTGGTGAGGTGTCACTTCCCCCCATCTTTCTGTCTCATGCTTTCAGAGGAGAGAAATGTAGTGGGGATGGCCAGTTCCCCATCCACCTTGCAGAGATGGTGTGATCAGAGGTGGCTCCACTGTCCAAACTAGGCCATGGTACAAATCTTCCTCAGCATCAAATCATCGTAAATGACTTGGTTGAAGAGACCTTAAAGATCATCTAGTTCCAACTCCCTGCCATGGGCAGGGACACCTTCCACTAGACCAGGTTGCTCAGAGCCCCGTCCAGCCTGGCCTTGAACACTTCCAGGGATGGGGCAGCCACAGCTTCTCCAGGGAATCTGTGCCAGTGCTCACCACCCTCACAGAGAAGAATTTCTTCCTAACATCAAATCTAAATCTCCCTTCTTCTAGTTTAAAACCATTCCCCCTTGTTCTAGCACTTTCTGCCTGTGTAAAAAGTGTCTCCCTGTTTTTTATAAGCCCCCTTCTAGTGCTGGAAGGCTGCAGTGAAGTCTCCCAGGAGCCTTCTCCAGGCTCATCTCCTTAAGGAAAAGGAGGGTGGTCATTGCATTAGCATGTTGTACTTGAAAATTTACAAGGGATTGTCACATCATGAACATTTTTAAACCAAGTAGGGATTGCAAGATTTTGTCCAACATAGTAATAAATGAACATTTATTCATGTTCCAGTGAGCAGGAGCAGAGAGCATATCTCAGGAGAAAACCAGCAGGAGTTAAAGGCTCCATTCATCAAAAATCTCATTACCCTGCTCTCGTTTGTTGGTACCTGTTTCTAAATTCAAGGAATCCCACAGTAAAGTGTTGGGATAGGAAATTTCATGATGCAAGCAAAAGTAAAGGAGTTTAATGACTGCTGCATGTTCTTCATCTCATAATTTTATCAGTAAGCTCTCAGACTTCTAGAAATGGCTCTGAAATTGGCAGCCCAAACTTAATATCTTCTTCCATTTTGCCATCACATGCAATTTTAGTTCTCAAGTGACTCTAATTTTAAACTCCCAGTGATTTAAACAGCTGCATTGTGCAAAGGCTGAAGTGAGGACATGCTTTTGTAATCAAGCAGCCCAACTCTAAATTTTATGGTGTGATGGTTACTGTGCCCCATTCAAACTATGGCCCATTACACAGAAGTGCATTCCTTTGATTTTACCAAAGAGACCATAAATATGACAAAAGGCATAGCTGGAAAACATGATTTCATGCCTGGATTTTTCAGCTACTGCAAGGAATAAATGAAGTGGTCTCTGAAAGGAGCATATCTTTGCAGTGAATTATGTTTGTATGATTTGTATGGCTAGCAGAGCTCATCAGTGAGTTTACCAAAAAATATATGCCTGCTACAACATTTAGAGCAACAGGGAACTCAGATTTCATATCAAAATAATAAGAATGTAACTTCTTATTTCAGTGGTTTAATACTGTGGAGACTCGGGGGGGGGGGGGAGGGGAGGAGATTATTATGCTGGATATAAGAATGTAAAAGATGTTCCCTAAGTGCATAAATGAAATTAATTATCAGCAGTCATATGCTTGGCAAACTATAAGGCTTATTTGCCTTAAAATGTCTTGTTGTATCCTTTCCCTTTTGCCCCAAGGTGATGTAATGTTTTCATCTATGGAAACCTGGTTTTGAGAAAGATTTGGCTTCAAAATGGAAATCTGCTTTTGATTCAACATTAGGATCTAGTAGACAGTCCCATTTGTTTGATCACTGCTGTCTTTCTTCCAAAAAAATCCCAGGGTGTGTTGCCAGCCGTAACTGGCAGTACAGAGTCTTTGTGGCTGCTGTCAGTAATACTAAAGCGTAACTATATTCTATCATTAGTTCACTACCAGCTTGAAATACCTGAATAAATGCAATCAAAATTCAAAATAAAATTGAATCACTCTAGTGTCTGGCATTACTGAAGCAAAGAATAAAACAGCATGCACAGGTACAATAACTGAGAATTTAATTTGGGTAATTAAGTTTAATATATAATAAAATTTTATAGTGAACACTTAAAATGCTCCTAAAAATATGGCGGCTTATTTTTATAGAAAGGTAGTTATTGCAAACAGTTCTATTGGGTAATTTTGAGCTGTGAGTTTTTATGTAAAGTATTAACTTACATGAAAGTCCAAGTGCAATTCCATGGGCAAGTGATTTTAGCTGGTGTTGGATTAGATCCTGTGGGACAAAGGGCAGGCTTCATGCCAGCTTTAAAAATATACTTGCTCACTTGCACACCTCAAATTAAGTATTTTTCCTTGCCAACATTAGTGATTTTTAAAATATTATCTTTTAATGTCCAAAAATAGATGTTGCTTTCTCTTTCCCTCTCCTCTTTCCAGCTTCATCTTACTTGGTGCCTCCCTGAGTGGTGGACCCGGTGGCCGGGCATGTTCCAACAGCATTTGCAACAGCCAAAGGCAAAACAGTGCTGAGCTGGCTCCTGCCTTGCCATCTTTGGGTGGGCTGGTGGCCACGCAAGTGTCAAAGGATACTTGGCAAACGAGGTCAGGAGAAAGGTTTAATTTGGTTAGTCCCACCTCTGATTTTCAGTACTCAGTTTGATAGCCTGAGGGCCCCACTGAAAACCTGTGAAAAAAATGGGCTTCAAGGCACTGGATTTTGGATGTATCCAAAGATAAGTTAATAGCAATAATGCTGGGTTCGAGATTAATGCCATTCGAAATGCAATAGTGATAGCAATTTCCTAAACCGTTTGTGTGTTCCCACAGCTTCAAGGCGTGGTGTGCTGTGCTTCACCATCAGCTCATTCCAGTGAATCAGGAATGGCTGGCTGGAAGCAGCTCAGAGGTGCCAGGCAAGGGCAGACTAATGCCAGGATAAAACCCAAGGCAGTTCTACATTTACGTGGGTATGCAGCTAAAAATTCTTGTGTGCACTTCAAGGATAGCAAGTACTATTTTTTCTCAGATGTAAATGTACTGTGTAAGAGGACACAGCAAAATGTAATATGGGGCTCTTCAGTAACTGGGAATTACCATAGCAGGCAGAGCAGTGCTCTGTTCTGTGCATTGTTGGGTCTTTGGAAGTGGCTTGTGTTCCAAGGAAATCTGAGTGTTACATCTTTTTAAACCTATCTGCCTCATTAGAGCCATCTGATATTCTCATTTTCCTATGCCTAATTTTTATGTGAACCCTATCAAACAACTGAATGCAAAGATAATATGTGGCAAAGCTAATAGGTTTTGCACATGCTATGCAACTTTTTTTAAATCAGTAGTAAGTCTTTAAAGCTGTTTAAAATCCGTTTACTCCCCCATGCAAAATTCTTCACTAATACAGTGATGATGGATAAAATCACACAGTTCTTTCCTGTTCTGGCAGTATTATGCAGCTGAATATGTATCCTTGTGCTTGTGTCTGCCCCAAATGGAAAACTTAGCTTACCATGGTTGATTTTTACTTCCTTCCTGTAGGTCTCCAAGTTCTCCTCTGTACTGTCTGTAATAGAGGCCAACCACTCAACCTGTGTTGAAATAAAACTCAGTATTTCTCATAGAATGGTGATTAAGTTCTCGGCAGATCTTCTACCTTGCTACTGAAGAGGCTGCTATACACTTGAACCAGTAGAAACACCAAAAACCATCCAGAGCATTTGAAACTCTGATTTGTCAGCAGTTTCTCATGCTCAAGGAGCATCAATAGAAGAAATATGGCCTCAAGCAGCTGGAAACTGGTAACATTATGCTTTGGGGCAAGACTGGTTCCTGAAGCTGGCTGAGAAAGGATTCCCCATGCCACTGCCTCTGTCATACCCTTAAGGGAAGAAACAGTTCTGCTGACCTTCCGTTGAACATCTTTCCACAACAAGTATTGGTTTTAGGCCTTCTACTTTTTCTGAATAGTGTATCAGCAACCCACAGGAGAACAGGAGAGTGTGACAGGGCTTTGCTGTAAAAGGATCATTGTTTCAAGAGGTATCAATACAAGACCATCAGCTCTCACAGACTTAAATAATTTTTTAAAAATAAAGCCTAAGGAACAGCAGAGCAGTGAAACCAAGTCTCCAGACCTCACCCTGTGCTGTTGTTTCAGGCCTGACATCTGCACGTGACCACTGGTCTCAGCCTCCTCTCTGGAGGGTGCTTCCCCCAGCACAGAGCAACCTTTGGTTTTCTATCCATTTCTCAGAAAAGAAAAACAATTAAAAATCAGCTTGTGAACTGAGGTGGGATGGTGAAGGTTGGGACTGTCCGTACAGACTGGAACTGGAGCTGAAGGAGAGAGCCAAGAGAAGAGGAACCTTCTGTCAAGGTGGGCACAACCTTTCTTAGCACTTTATCTGCACCTCATAACATAAAATACAAATATCAGCAATAGTCTAAATGCATCCATGTAACACCCACCACAAAAACATGCCAGTGCTCCTCCACCAGAAAGAATTCCTGCATTTGAACTGTGTGAAGCTTCCCTGGGGGTGTCATGTAATGGTGACAACATATCTGTGGTACCTGCACACTGTTCGGCATGCATGCAGTGCTGTTGTTATGAATGTTTAAAAAAACCCCAAAACACAAAGACTTCAAAACAGTCTCACAAACAGTTTGCAAGTCTCTGACTTTAGCAGGACACAAGAATCAGTCCTGAAACAAACTGGTAACACTGCTTGACACAAGACTGTTTAGGGAGGGAAATGAAAGCAGTCTGATTTTTAGAACAGTAAAGAATATTTGGGGAAAAAAATTAGGGGCATTGAAAGCTGTTGGAGATCAGCACTTCTTAGAAGCAGCTGGTTTATTACAGTTAGGGTTCTTACATTAATATTCAGCCCTAAGGCCTACATTTTGTCAGGCTGTAAATAAGTTATGTCTGTTGAAAATGCTTTCCCCCAGTGGTGATGTTCTGCATCAGGAGGGTGTCTGTGGGAGGCACCCAGTAGAGCCACTGAGGGGCAAAGGCCTTATGCTCAGACCAGAAGCCCACTACAAGGTTTTCAAATAGCTCTTCATCACAGACATAAATGAAATCCAGTGTTGGATCAGCTGCCGTGACCATCAGGCAGGGAGAAGCTTGCAGTGCCATCAAGAGAGGCTGCCAGAGCTCCGTGTTCCAGCTCAGGCAGTGGCTGTGGCCTCGCTGGCACCACGGTTCCCTGTGTCCATGCTTACAAAAGGGTGATTAACAATATCATCAAACACAAGCAACCAAATCTCACCACTCAGGGAAGTGGCAGGCAGGAGCAGAATGGCAATGTGCTGCCTGGCTTTAGAATAAATTAATATGATGTCACTCCAGCTTTTCTAGAAGTTTAAATGTTTAATAGCATTCTGCTTTTGCTTCCCCCACTTGCTTTATGTTTCATCGTGTAACAGTTGTAAACTGTACAATTGCCTTACAAGATGTTCATTACTATGTGATAAAATATTCATCAAAGGAGAGCAGTAAAACAGCAGATCTTGAGAAATACATGCCTTGAAAAGACTTGAAAACAAAGGCAAAGCAGTGTTATTAATTAACAATAACAGAATTCTCGAGATCATGGAAACCAGGCTTTTATTCTGAAATCCTACTTGTTCCATGTCCTATAAACTCAGATTTTAAAAGGAATGTTTTCACAGCAAACTTACATTTATGAGGCATAAAAATTAACAGATTTTTTTATGAGCACCTTTGCATGCTCAGACACAAGAACTTTTTTATCATCTTATTGTGAAATGGAAGCAATTAAGTGATGGTGATGGTCCTACATCTGTACACTTGTTGTGTCTCACTGAGGAGAGAGCTATGGCAGGGAACTTCCCATGGCTCTGACTTGGATACCTATGATCAGCACTTGGAGAGAGGCATGGCTTACACTGAAGGTGAAGGTGACTTTACCTGCCCATGGGGACCTCTAATGGAGCAGTTCCATAAGGCACTGGATGAGAAACCACCTCAGTTTTCCAAGGATAGGGTCTGGGTCTGCAGCATTAATGGTGATGTTAAGGAAGTGCAGAGAAAGGACAGGAAAAAACCAAATTACCAGGATGTACTGCTCCTTTGGGATGAAAGGTAACAATAAATAGTGAAGGACACAACCTCTAATTGTATAAACCCTAAGAATTGATTTCTTATGTCCCCATGAGGCTGTAAGCTGTTCCTATTACTAATACCATGGCCAAGTGACAGAAAATAAAATTATAGAGGTTAAACAACTCACTCATATCAGGAAGAGGAGTCAAGAGATCTGCATTTTAAATCTCTTGAGAAACTTGTCACACGTAGTGCTGAGTGCCTGCAGCCTTCAATTACAGGCCTGAACATCAACCCTGCTTCTTATAATTCTTTCAGCAGCACCATTCCTGTAACAGGGGACCAATGCTGGTTTGTTTGGTTTAGGTTTTGGGGTCTTTGGTTGGTTTTGTAAGCCTACCAATACTGTATAAAGCTATAGCAAATCTTACTGTATTGCTGCTTAGAAGCAGCCCAAAATCATCTGCTACAATTACCAACCATGTTGCTTCATTATTAACTTGAATAACACCACTCTTGCTTTTAAGAACTGTAAGCTGGTTCTTGTGGGTCTTGATGAGCTGTATTTACTGAAGATGAAATCTAAAGTACCTATTTTCCCAACAACATACTGCAATTTCATTGCAATAAGCATTGCTTTCTGTTGTTTGGGTTGATTTGGTTTTCCCTTTTTACTGGACATTTATGAAATAACAGTGTCTTTTGATTTTCTAATACTCCAAAATGAAAAATATGATCATTTTGAACTATGATGGACAAAGAGAAACAGGGAAAGTGGAAAGCCAAAGGAAAGACCTTCACTTAAATGTGAGTATTGTGCAATTTAGCGTGAGTCTTAATGAAAATCTAATCAATGGCAGCTTTATAGAGGTGAAGTAAAACCAGCATGCATATGTGTAAAACAGTCACCAGTCACTTTAAGTCCACAATCTCTCCTGACACCGCTTCCACTAATGACATTTATAAATTGGTCCCATTTTCTCCCTGTAGGAAGTGGGGTGCTCTGATGTGCCTGTTACCTCTGCTGGTTTGGAAATGGGGGAGTAGCAGAGGAATAGCAAGGCAATAGACACTGCAGTAATTTTTCTTCCCTTTTTCAATACAAAATAGCCAATTTTAGCATTTCACCTCTGCTTTTCTGAAGAATTGTTTTAAAGCTTATAATTTTTCTACTAATTTTGATACATTGCCAGTGCTTCACAGAAACAGTGGTAGCTCTCCAGTCATCAGTGCCTCTTCACAGAAGTTCCCCTGGACTCTCTGAATGTGTTTGTTTTCTTCCCAAGTAGAATATAATTTTGTTTTCATCATTAATTATCCAGCCTGGGATTTGTTTTCCTCTTTCTGCCCTGCATCAAGTATCTTTAATTTTTCATAATTTGCTGTCTTCCTAGTAGTCTTTCTAATAATCCCAGGAGAGGTCCTTTATTAATTGCTTTCAGTGTATGGACTCTGATGCCCTTCTGCAAACTTGTTTTAAATAAGCTTGTTCCTGCATTCTCTTGTTAAGCAATAGAAATCAAATACATATGAATTATCCCAAGTATAATTTGCCCAGTTTTACATCTGGTTATAGACATAAGCCATATGAATTCCTTTTGACACTAACCCAGATGCAACCACAGCAAGGAGAGTTTTTGACCATGGGCAGAATGAAAGACACACAGGATCAGCATTTTTTCAAGGTTTGGTCCCCTGGACAAAAAAAACCTTCAAACAAACAAACAACAACAAAAAAACACCACAAAATCCAAACCCCAACAAAACCCAAATCAAAAAACTGCAAATAAAACCAAGTCCAGACAAAGAAACAAAAAAGCCCTCCCTGAGAAGTTTCACCAATGCCATAAAGCAGCAGGTCAGATGTCCAGTGTGGGAGCTTCCCCAGGGGCAGTGCTTCACCTTTGCAGATGCCCTGCTCCCACAGGCTGCCACAGCAAGGGGTTCACAGCATCCTCAGGTAACTGCCCAACACACATTTTAGTTGCTAAGGGTTAGAACAGTGGCCACTTCATGATCTGAAGTGCCTGAGATGCCCTGGGGATCCAGCCAGTGATCCTGACTCCTGGCCCTACATGGCCCAGTCCTGGCCACTCACCCACTAATTAAGTGAGGGTTGGAGGGAGGCACATGGCTCTCTGTGACACAGCAGTGACACTGTCATATCCTTTCGTTCCTCTTCAGCCATGCTGCTGGGGCAGGGAAAGAAGGGAGGAAAGTAGGACTCAGCCTCTGGTTTTGTCAGCGGTAGTCGGTAGACCATATTTTTGCATACACCCTGCTCTGTAAAAATCTGCTAGCACCTGGACCCTGCTGTGCAGGCAGAGCTTTTTTACAACCAGCTGTTCAGGGAAATCCAGTGGATTTCTGTGCTGTTGCTGGGCTGAGGGACGCTGAGGGACACTGCTGGTGGCCTGCTGACACTGCCTGGGCTGGGGAGTGAGCAGGGAGACTCTAAACACCAGGGGAGGTGACATGGGGCCACCCAAGGGGACTGAGCAGCCCAACCGTGGATGATTCTCCTGTCCCATCACAGAGGATGGTTCCTTGCTTTGGGATCTGTGACTCAGGAAGGCAATGAACTCCATGGGAAAAATTATTTCTGACTGACTTATGGCCCAGTGGCAACAACTTTATCTGCCCTGCAGCCATGCCAGGCATGGAGCTGGCCTGGGCAGGCAAGGTAGGACACCTTGAGGGATTCAATCCTTTCTCCAGCCATGGATCAACACCCACCCCAGCAAGGGTGGACAACCACTGCCACTGCCAGGGACATGCCCTCCAACCCCTCTGCAGCTCTTCCAGACACTCCTGGCTGGGGCAGGCTGAGAGAGTACGTGTCCAGCCACTGCTGGTATCTATTCCAGGACTGCAAAAGGTACAAATTTGCTTCAGTAACAGTGATCTTGGCAGACAACAGAGGCAGCTCCATCACTCTTTTTCATACATACATATTTTGGACTCCCACTGAGAGTTATTAGTTATTAAAAAGCAATCAAATGAAGCTGGCTTTGGAGTACTTTGTTAGCCATATGATATCAATTAAGCCCTAGTCTCCTGACTGCAAGGAATTGACGTTACCTCATGCACAAGCAATTAAATTCCTTCTCTCCCTCTCCCCCTCTTTGAAGCTGGTAATGTCAAATATCTCCCACATTCCCGGGGAAAATGTTGCAGCTATCCTGAGTATGTGGATGCTTTCAATTTGCAATTAATAGATCTGCATAGCAAATGCTTCTGCTGGAGGAGCAGCAGCAGTGAAGGAATCACTTGGCTGTCCAGTGTTAAATACCCTGGTGGTCAGTGCCCTGTCTGGCTGAGCAGCTGCCCACCAAGCCCAGGCAGCCCAGCTGGGATGTCATGCCCTTTGTTAACTCCCAGAGAAAGGGAGGGTTTTCTTCACTCACAAATAGTGGGCTGCCACTGACAGCAAACCTGCTCTTTCTCAGTGCTTTGCATAACCCAAGACAGGGCTAAGAAAGGAGTGGAAAGTTTCCACCCTCTCACACTGGAGTTCATACCCCAAATACCACACTTGAGATCAACTGGAAACCCCAACAGAAGGTTAAGGCTTGTATTGGCAATATTGATACTCTTTAGTCAGGTTTCTAAATCTCCCAAATAAGCCTCATTTAGATTTCACTGCAAATCTATTTGTTTGCTTAACAGGTATGACACGGCAATTCTTCTGTGATACTGAGAATCAGGATCATTCTCTGTGGTACCTCTGGGCTTGTCAAACTCTCTTGCACACACCACCAACCCAATCTGCCAAACTGACACATGACCCTACAAAGAGTGTTTTGGACACAAAGAAATTGCTTAAGTGAATTCTGTATTCCTTTCCAAGGTAATTTTATCTCTTTGTGGCTTGGTTTTATCAAGCTTGTCCATTTTAATGCAAATGCTGCAATTTAAAACTAAAAAAAGGGAGAATACTTTTGTCAGCCAAGTTGACAGAGGTTTAGTATTTATTTATGCAAATTACATATTCTGTCAGAGTGCAAAATCACAAACAATTGCCAAACCAATTAATATATTTCAGATAAATAGCTTTGCCAATTAGTGAAAAAATACCCATTTTCAATTGCAATGGAAGAAAATATTTTTTCATAGGTGTGTTAAACATACAGATAGTTTTATAAGTGAGAAAACTACCGTATAAAAAACCTGCTATAAGCATTACAGTTCAAAATGTGGATAGTCAAGGTTATGAACTGCGGTTTTAAGAGCAGACTTGCTAAAAGCAACAAATCACTGTGTAACATTTTGTAGTTGGGTAGCGTGTGTACTCTACACATAAACCTGCATGCCTGGCGTACCCTGTAATGAGATTTTATATAAATATATATTTTATATGTATTTTTATATGCACTATGCATATATATTTTTATAAAATTAATACTTGCTGGAAATTACTGTTTTCTCTACATTTCAGTGACAGCATCTTCATTGCTTTGTCCTGTTTCTATGACTTGAAAGAATTTATTGCCAAATAGTTCACTTTATGGGAACTCCTACAAAATTTTAGACAGATTTACTGCACCATAGACAAGATTTACCAGTATATCATGTATTCATTATTTCCATCAGTTAGGACCAGGGCTCAAGTATTGCCTTTGGGATGAGCTTCTCATGTGTACCCAGGTTTGTTGTTGGTAAATGGGGCTTTTTCCACAGTCCTAAAGAAAAGGAAGACCAAATATTTATTTGCTGAGGCCTATGGGTGGAGTGGTTTTCACTTCCCCTTCAGGTTCAGTTCAGGGACTGAGGTAATACTGACGGCTTTGATGAGGTTCCACACAACTGGATGGCAGCCAAAGATGAGACATTTCTGGATGAAAGGATCCAGCTGGTGCAGAAAACACCAAGACCAGACAAACCAGGGGTCCATCTGTTCTTATATTCTCCTGGAAGGCCTTTGACTTTAAAAAGTCTAAAAGGATATGATGGAAAGGTGATAATGCTCACCTGCACCCTCTCCACAACATATTCTCAGGAGCAGGTCACGCCATCCTCAGAGCTGGGCACAGCCAAGGGCTCCATGACCTCATCTGGACTTGCCAGTGTGCCAAAAGCTGTCACCACAGAGGACTCCACATGGAGGATAAAAGGCTCCCCATTTCCCACTGTCATAGAGATTTTAAGGAGGGGTTTTCTCTTGAAGCATTGAGGTGATGTTCAAACACTTATGTTTGGTGCTAATATCAGCAAATGTCTGTAATCAATGTGTCTTCCATTCAATGGTATAAGTTGTCCAAATAGCCTTAGGTTTGACATTTTTGAACTTTGGACTGCTTGATTTTCTAAAGGCAATGTAAAAAAACCTGAAGAAAACAATATTTATCACCAAGGAGAGGTTTTTAGGAAAAATCCCCAGCATCTATGGTTTTTCTATGGCTATTTCCATGTCTATTTCTACAACTCAAAGTAGGAGAAGCTGCAAGAAACTTTTCATGGGACCAAATCCTATTCAAGATCACTAAACCAACTTCCAAAAGCTTTAGCCCAAGTTCATTTACTTGTGAGCTGAATTTTTAAAAAATAAAAATGCCAGAGCCAACATACAGCTCTGAGCAGACGGAGAATCTATCATATTCTTATTTTATGATTCTGTTGCCAGAGGGAACCTTCTATCATAACTGTGCTGTCATTGCTGCATTCATTAAAGAAGAAAAAAGGAGGGAAATTATATTGCTCAGGCAGTGCTTCATTTCTGATGAGGGATCCCATACAGCCTGGGAGTCAGGCAGGGACATGAAAGCCCTCGGAGCGGCCCATGGCACTGGGTGGCCTCAGCAGCATGAAGGTGATACTCCTCACTTAGCCACTCCATGTGTTTGAATGGCAAAGCCGGGTGGTGGTCTGGGCTGCTCCCTGAGGGCTTCTTAGGCTACAGATAGGCAGCAGCAGGAGTGGAGCTCAACTCACTGCCCAGAGCCCCAGCTTGTGCCCAGAGCACGGCTGTGGATACTGAGCAGCCATAACCCAGCAGCTCTGTGTCAGTGTGAGCCTAGGGGGAGGATGAGATAGAAAATACAGTGGTTTTTTTCTCAGAATAACAACCCTTTTCTTCCTCACATGGGCTGTGTGAACAGAAGAGTTTCTCACCTGAACAACAAATTGCTCAGTGGTTGTTTTTATCCCAGTGGAAGAGCCAAAACTTAGGATTCTTTAAGCTGAGTGTCTCCTCCCCTGTGTCTGCTGTCAGCTGCTTTGGGCATCACTGGCCAGACCAGCAGGAGCTGCATCACACCTTTCAGGCTGGATCATGCTGGCATTTACAGGAAGTAAGGGGGATTTAAGGTAAAATCACAACATGAGTGAAGCATCCTGGCTGCATGTAAGTCCCCATCAGATGGCACGCAGTTTCCAAAGGAATGCGGGATACATCCTTGCACCCTTCAGGACAGTGAATAAAAGCAGACTGTGACTGTGCTCCTCCTTTGAAGAGTTCTTACACCCAGAGGGGGCTGGAGGGCCTGGGAAGCTGGGAGCACATGGGCATGGCAGATTACTGCAGCCATGGGGATGGGCATATTGGCACTTGGGCACCAAGACATTCTTTGGGAGGGGAAGCTTTAAAGCAAGGGGAAAGATAATTGTATTTTTTAAGTTGGAAAGATGACTGAAGAATTTTAGAAATGTTTCATCTAAATGCTGAGCTCTCAAGAAGCTGCAGCCAACCTCCTCACTCTGTGTGTGCACTTACACTCTACAGGCATCAGACAGCTGGGAAGAAATGTGTGTGGAAAGAATCTTGTGGAGTATATTGGCTTTTAATAAAACAAACTCTTTCTGGGGTAATCTCTACTAATTTCTGTGTTCTTAGGATGATCAGGAACCAGCTTTTTATGCAGTGCTAAATATTTGCAGCACATTATTACTACTTCCTGCAGCTGAGGCCAAATTTTAAAAGATGTTTAGATACCTCATTGTTCCTAAAAACAGTATTTGCTAATTAGCACATGTATTTATCTTCACACATATATAAATAGTTTGCATATTTCTGATGCCCTGCACAAACATCCACCTTGGTCTTCAGAAAATTGTTTAGAAATTAGAGGAGTTGAGGAGGTACCTGCCTACAGATCAATTAGCATCCCAAATTAGTGCTCTTAGACACTAGTTGCACTAGTTGTTCTAGGTCCAGACACAGCTGGACTTTTCCTGGTGGAAGTTTGACCCTGCCGTAAGGTGAGTAAGTGACCTGTCTCTGCCCTTACCCTCTTCAAATTTAATCTTTAGAGGGTTGAATATATGTTTATGGGATTGGGGAAATTGAGAGTGGCTTTTTCACTGGAATTTGTTGTGGTGATTAATGGGAAAAAGCATCAGAATTAGGATGAAACTAATGCAAACAGCATCTTCAAAAATGGGTATTTTCATGTTGTACAGAGACTAAGAAGAAAGATCTGAGCTTCTGCCCTTTTTTTCTTCATTGCAAATTTCAGATCAAATCCAGCACTGGTCTTATCTTTGGAAGTTCCTTGGTCTTTTAAATCTGAGATTTCAACATATTTCCAGCAAGGTAAGATGCTTTTTATGTGCTACGAAAAGGGATGGATGATGAAAATAGTCAGATTTTCTCCTTTCCTTCAGGGTGATGTAGATAAAGTGTGATTCCTCTGAAGCTGGTGCAGGACCTGCACCAGAGGATATGGGTAGATGCAAGATAGGGCTGATTCTTCTCCTGTGGTTTACATCTGAGCCACCCGTTTGGACTCACAGAGAAGAAGTGGGAAAGAGGAAACAAAGGAGACAATTCTGTCTCAGCTGTCAGGAAGTAGCAGGATGCTCAGAAGCTGCTTGCTGGGCACCTTGGCCAAATCACTGAACAGCTTTCTCTGAGCCACTGAGGTTTTATGTGTTGCTCGTGTCCACAGCTCAGGAGGCCATGTTTGCCAGCTGACCCCACACAGCGTGGTGGGCACTGACCGTGGCTGCTGCGAGCTCTTCTGGTTGCTTGCCAGGGCAGAGCCTTTTTCTGTTGCTTGTCAGCAAACCCTGGCACTGCTGATGGGTGGCCTGGCCCAAAAGCACAGCAAGGACCATGCTGGATTGCCCATGTGATTCAGAGCTGCTGCACAGGGATGGAGTGACTGTTCACTGTGATTTCTTTCCTGCTGACACTGTGCTCTGCAAATTATGAGCTGTAAAAAAATATGTGGGGAAGTTTTAGGGTCAAGTAAAGGACTGCGTTAAATCCATGGACCATTTGCCAGTAACAGCAGGAATACAGGACAGCAGGGCTGGATCCTTGTATGTGTGTATCTGCGTATTTCCATCAAAGGCAGTCATTTGTCATCGTAAGCTTGATCAGGTTTTTGCCCTAAAGATCCTGTAAAACATCTCTTTTTAGAGTGATTTTTTTAGGTTTTTTTTCTGTTGAAAGTTGGACTGCTCCTAAAGATGGTTATGCTTGCGGCAGCTGGAAAGAATTTAGGGTAACTGCCTACCCTTATAGATTTTATGGACAAAGCATAAAACAGAGCAGTGATGAGGGGCACAGCTTGGGTCTCTGTTTCAGAAAGGCCATGTTCTCTATTGGGGTACAGCCCCAAAGGAAATGCACAGGTATGCAGAAACACATGAAATGCCACCAAAACAGTGTCTCCTCAGCAACCTTCCAGAGCACAGTCCTGCAAGGAGCTGGTGAGTTACCCTGAGAGCTCACTGTGCTTCAGCCTCATGCTAAAATGCAACTGGTGTTGTCCTAAAGCCAACCCAGTAGGCAAAGGCTTTGTCAATAATATTTCAACGGGCTGGCATTGCCTGTGGCCATGCCAGGCTGTAGCCAGGGCAGGTGTGGGTTTCATGGCTCTGTGTGTCCAGAGCTGATTGCCATTACTTTCATGACTGGCACGCAGAGATGCTGTCCCAGTCAGGTCTTGCATCTTTATGAAGTATTAAATAGCCATCACACATCTCACTGGGGAAGACCAAGAGAGCATTGGGTCTTCTAATCCAGATGGTACTAAAAACAAGTTTTCTTACAAGGATGCTCCCACCTCATGCTGGATAATCATCCTCTTGCACAGAGACCCATTCCATCTTTATTTTCAGAGCAGGAGATGGCCAGTGACCATACTGTGCCCTTAAAAAAAAAAGACAAATGATAGGTCTGTGATTTCAGTGCTATGAATATCACTTATTGTCAAGGTGGGAGTTTGGAGCCAGAGAGCAGTGCAGGCAGCAAGGTGCCAGCCAGCCTGCTTGAACTTCAGTCCCTCTGAGCCAAGAAATACTCTAATTATTTTATGCAACATGTGGCCCTTTGATTCTGGCAAGCAGAAGCAGAGAGAAAGTTGCTATGCAACCAGGCAAGCAGCTGCTGAGCCAAGGAGTCCAAGAACTGGGAGCTTTTACAAACAGGAATTGTTTTGAAAAATACAAACAGGCAGAATTTTATAGTTGTTCCAATTTTTGTGTTTGTCATCATCTTCCTTCTGAATTTATTTAGTCAATGTTGGTGAAGGGTCACAGAAATGTTGCCTCAGGTGCAGGCTGGCAGCCTGTTTTGGGAGTTGTAAAACTATGGGAATTTGGCTTTGGTGACAGTGACATTCTGTCTGTACAGCTGACAAGGGACTTTAATTATTTTAGTCTAGGCTTGCACTGAGCCCAGAGCACTCCCCCTGCGACTGCAGTGCTGGCTGGGGCACGATGTCTCTCTGGCAGCGGTGCTGGGTCACCACAAGGTTGTGCCCAAGGCCAAGGCTGGCAGGGATGAGCTGTGCAGAGGGGCATCCCACGCTGCCTTTGTTCCTAAACCAAAATGAGCTCCAGGGTCCCTGCAGGGACCGTCACCCTGGGGAAAACATTTGTTCAGATGAATGGCTGAATTTTGCTCATGTTTTCTGTGAAAATAAATGTGGCTGTCTTCTCAAAGACTGGGCAACTAGCAAACTGGTGCTACTCCTCTGCTCAGATGTAGTTTTAGTGCTAGCAGGGAAGCCTGTCTGGCATTAGCTTTTTATTAAATAAATAACTGAATAAATGGTAGTGAAAAACAAGCTCCCTTTTCTTCCCTCAAATATACACAGTGAACTAGCAAAGGTCACTGACAATCATTTTAGTGGAGTTACAACTGAATTACAACCGGACACAAAACACAAGCTCAGACTACCACTCAGGCTATTTACCTACTTAATAAATTCCAAGAGAGGTGTGCATTCAGGGCTGTAAACAAGTCCTTTACCATCCCTTCCCATACAGGCTGTAGACACTGTTTAGACACTCTGACTTGGAAGTAATGTACTGGAATAATCACTTCTCCCACTGCACCACAACCTAATTCACTGCATGGCAGAGGGGGGCGTTAGGCGAAGTCCCTGCAGAGGCAGATCGATGGTTACAGAATTGCCAAGGAGGGCCACAAATCCTTCATCAACTTACAGCCAGGGTGTTCAGGCTGCTTCCTCTAGCTCTTTTTGATAAAATCTAGACAGCAAATTATCATATCAAAGTATAAATTCAAAGTAGCAGAGTGATAATCATCTCCAATTCCTAGTGGATAAGCAACTAATGAGAGATTTGATGAACTACAAATGCAGGAGATAACAAAATAATTACAAAATGGCAAACTGTTGAAGACTTTTAGGAAAAAGGATAAAGAGAAAATTTTTAAGAGGTGCTTTTTACAAGGAAAACATGTATCAACAGTCTATCTTTGACCAGGTACATTAGGGAAATTATACCAAAGCATGTTAGGAAGGGTTCAAGGCCAGGCTGGATGGAGCTCTGAGCAACCTGGTCTAGAGGGAGGTGTTCCTGCCCATGGCAGGGGGGTTGGAACCGGATGATTTTTAAAGTATCTTCCAACCCAAACCGTTTTATGATTCTATGTCCACCTGGTGTTTTTCCTTGCTCTGCATGTTTCTTAAATTTTATTTTAGCAAGACACCATTGTGATTTTTTAATAGCAAAGCTCATTTTCCTGTTGCAGTAATTAAGAATCTAATTTGTCTGTTGATGGTTTTGGATGCTCAGAGTAAACACAGTGAATGGGTAATGGTGCAGGCACCCAGGAAGCCTTTCAGTCCAAAAGGCTCTTAAAATTATCTGTTATAAGATGTTAAATCAACAAAGGAGGTGAAGGGGGAAAATGACAGAGGTTTCTGCCTGTGAAGCTGCAAAATGTCTGCCTGGAGCTGGGAACTGGTGAGTGACGAGGCAGTGGGTTTGGGTTTGCTGCTGGCAGGTACGTGTCATGCAGAGATCCACTGCAGGTGTCTGAAAGGGGAGGAGCTACAAGATTGAGTTTTTGAGGCAAGATTGTATCAGATAGGAGAGGTAGTGCTGGTAAAATTTTTTTAATGGCTCAATATATAAGAAAATTGCATCTTACAGATACCATGCAGATGGAATCTGCAAAATGAAGCCATGCCCTGACCTTGGAGAAGGAGACTGTGCTCAGGTCCTCCCTCTGTCTGCCTGAGGGGACCATGCTGGTTGCACTGGAGACTGAGGCAGCTAAAGGAGGTTTGGAAAGGGGCTGGAAGGAGGGCTTGGGCTCTGCATGTCAGGGCTCCACCCATAGTGAGAAAAAGACACCAGGAACTGCCCAAATGGCTGAGATTTAATTTGGGTAGAAACGCAACAGCTGGGGAATGGCAGAAAGGCAGATGGGAGCTGAGTTGTGCTCCAGGAATGAATCCCTCACAGTTGTGCTGTAGGATGAAGAATCCCTCATTCACTCTGACTTTACGCTGGGTGACAGCTCAGGAACAACAAACCACCCCTGGGGAGAGGAAAGCGCTGTTCCACGTGTCTGTGAAACCAGCACTTGTCTCCTGATGAGTGCAGTTTTGGTGGCTGATCTCTGAAGACTCCAGCCTTTCTCCAAACACTGTAAGTTGTTGGAAATCCTTGTTCCAAAGAGCTTGCAGTCAGAATCAAAAGAAGACAGAGGCAGTTCAAAAGAAACAAGGACAAGAGAAATTTAAGTGTATGTGATATTCAAGATGTGATTAATTGTAAATAATGATTTGCCTGACCTTGGCACTGCTCCCAGGAAGTCACACCAGCTCAAGAATGCAACATGATGACGCACTACTTGAAAATACTGTGCCAAACCCCACCTGGTTCCTGTTTAGCTGAATGTCTTGTTGACATCGCTCATTTGTTCTTCACTCCATGAAAACTCATGGACTCACTGATGGATGCAGCTGGATGGAACTACTTGGCAAACACTAATGGTTTTAAAAGGTTTAATAAAGTACTAATTAAAGGAGGGGGAAAAAACAGAGCTCAGAATTGTCTGCGAACATGTGCATTGTTTTTTTTCAACATCTTGTAAATTAAGTAATTTAAACTGATTGACAAAAACTAGTTCCTTTTTTTTTTCAATGTGCCTTTGGGATGTTTATGGAAACTAGTTCGGTGGGCATGCCCAAATACTGACAATGCTCCTTGTCTCTTCCTTAAGGACCTTGTCAGAGCTTGTGAAGACAGGGTTTCTCCGAAACCTGCAAGTGAACATCAACTTGTTTTTTGAACCAGAGCTTCACGGGGGTGCCCTCTGAAAGCCCAGCTAACAGCAGATACAATGTTCATGAAGTACTAAATATCTATATTGGTTTTTTTCAGGAGTATGCATTGAAAATCTTTTCATACCTCTTACAAAAATACAGAGATGTATTTCAACTGCTGTCA
Source organism: Corvus moneduloides (assembly GCF_009650955.1). Classification (NCBI taxonomy): domain Eukaryota; kingdom Metazoa; phylum Chordata; class Aves; order Passeriformes; family Corvidae; genus Corvus; species Corvus moneduloides. The sequence goes on along the minus strand of NC_045485.1, from coordinate 10,679,213 downwards.
TCCCTCTTAGCCTCCTGCAGACCATCTGACCCATCAGCTTGGCTTGCTACTGCTGCAAAACTGGGGTTTAACTTCAGGAATGAACTTAGAGGTGAGCTTAGGGAAGATACCCAGGTGGAAGGCATCCCCTCACAGATCCACGTGCCATTTTGTCCCTTTTTAAAAACAGTGTAATTTTCTTAAGTAATAGTGGCCTGGTGTTTGCTCTTATTCCCTTTCCCTTTCCTTTCCAAAGACATTTTGGACTTCTATAATGTTTTGTGTGTTGGGGGGGAAAGTCATGCACATGTGGATATTTGTGCCTATATACCTGCCTTTCTGTCACAGATTGCTGTGGTTGCTACCTACTCATGATGGAGAAAGCAGGGCTAAAATGCAGCTTGAAGGGATACAGAAAGCTGGAGAGCCTGGTGGTAATAATTAGCATCCCTTGAGGAGTGACTCCATGTTCCTGAGCTGACCCCCAAGGTAAACGGCACATGCTTTGCTGGAAATCCTCTGAATCAAGCTTGTCTCTTTCGGTTGTGCAAATGAACTTTGATAGTGAAACACCTGTGATTTTCAAGTTTGACGCATCTAATGAACCTCTGCCCCTTCAAATTTGTACTGAACATCTTCTCTGTGTAACCAGTGAGTAAGAGGAACAAAGTTCAAGTATCTTCCCTCGTCCTATTTCCTGACAAGATAAATAAATATTGCTAAGTTACTTTTTTGAGAGAAAATACAATACTCTCTGGCTTTCAATGAGCAATTGTGAAATAAACTGTTTCCTCTGTTCTTCAAAAAAAAAACCAGTTGTAGTTGATCAAATAAGAAATATGAGGAGGACAATATAGTTCCTTCTGAGGTCGAAGAGATTGTGCTGGGACTCAAAAACTCAGTAAAATCAAACCCAGAACAATCCCAAATGATGACAGCTGAATGGAATGGCAGGGATTGTTCTGAAAGTCTGAAGTTCTACAGGAACTGATGTTTCTGAGTCATCCAAGATCCCCTATTGGTAAGCATAATAACAAATTGGAGAAAATGTCTAGAGGACCATCCATAAGAAAACAAATCATAGGGAACTTTGCCAAGATGTAACTCAGACAGGCAATTAAACAGGGAAAGCATTCCTGCCTTAATCTTACTGTGTGTTTGTTGGTCTTAAACTAGAATTAGAACTTGTAGATTTATGACCTGTATATAAAATAAATAAAAAATCCCTGCTAGAAGAGAGATTCTTTTTTGCATAAAAAGTGATGTTTGACAGAGATGATCGTGCACTACAAGATTTGACTTTCAAATATTCTCACAAATCAATTTCTTGATGAACCCATTTTACTATTCTGAACCCCAAAGAAAAGCATCCCCGGGTGATAAAAACTGAAGCCCTGACCTGAAGTCCTGTTTCAGTTGGCAACTGGAATTCATTAAGCCAGGCCAAGTGTGGCAATAGGAGCATGGCAAAAAGAGTATAAATACCCTAAATACCTTAAAATCAAGCCAACCCTTCCCTTGCCCTTAGTCCCCAGATCCCTAGAGATCCTTCCCTCTAAATTAGTGCTCCTCCTTTAGGCTCAAAACTCTTAAGTACCTGTAGAATATCTCCTGAACTACCTCCTGACCCATTTTTTTGTATATTTTGTAAGCTTGATTCACCTTTTGCTACTGAAACTCTGCCTTTTTTTTCAGGGCGAGAGTGACAAAGCCTGTGTTGGAAAGTTTCTCCAGTTTGTAAAATTACTGACTTTTCACAGGTGCTTTTGCACTCAGGGGCAGGTATCTCAATCTGCTGGATGAGCCAGAACCTGCCCATGAAAGACAGGGCTGGGTGACAAAGAAGGGTGTTGCTGATGCCTCTGTGCAGCTCTCCTGGCTTCAACATTGGGACGTTTCCCTGGAATTGGTTTCTGTATTGAGGGAGGCATGGGCAGCAACTATCTGCCATTAAGAGAGGGAATAAGAAAAGCTGAATACTGCCCTGAGTGACTCTGATGCCTCTGCTCACTCCTAAACCATGGGGATTGTCAGGGCTTAGCAGAGATGTGGGCTGAAGGAAATCTGAGCTGGTGAATGACCTTCAACTTCCAATCTTCTGCAATTTCATGTGAAAATACCAAATAACAGGGCGGATATGGGGTCACGAAAAAAGCTCTGTTTCTAAAGGCACTTTTCAGAAGAACCTCATTTTAAGGCAACACTAGCCCTGCAAATAACTTATTACACTTATTTAAAAGATGCTCATGAATAATTTATACGGCATTAACTTGTAAATGTGATAGCTTTTGAAATCATTAGGCTCCAGTAGCTTGCTTTGTAAGTCCATGGGCTGGATCTCATTATTAAAAGCTAATTAGCTCATTCAACTGGAACACATTCTATCAAATAGCTATGCCAGTACTCTTCTTTTCATTACAACAGATTATATTAATTCTAAAAATATTCCAGAAATGGCATAATGGAAATATTTAATAATAAAGATATAACATTCTATACACATCGATAATTTCATTACTACTTTAACAGGTTTTCCAAAACTGGGTGAGATTTCAGGATTATGATTATTTTTATTAGTATTTGGTATTAGAAATATCTGATATATACATAATTTATTTAAATATTAAAGATTATACCTTATACATGGGATGGATGTTTTCAAAGTGTTCATTTGGATGTGTGAAAAGCTTGGATCTTTGTTTAAAAAGTTATGCTCCTAAAGTTAGATTTCAAAGCCATGTTTGGCACTAGAAAGGATGGCGATCACAAGTAAGTGTGAGCAACATGCCCATAACAGCAGGGTCAAGGGGTGGGGCAATGCATAAGGCTGCTCTTGCCCCAGCTCACAGGGGAATATGGTGGCCATCAGTCAGTTGCAAAGTCTATTTTTTTTTCCACAAAAAAGTGGTTTTTTTATTTGCTGTTGAATTTCAATATGGAGAAAACACTGCATTTTCCTTCTCCACTGTTCTTCCTATGGGTGTCATTCCAGCCATTGTGAAGAGAAATTCGAGAAGGAGAGAAAAAATAGGCACTGACTGAGCCTTTCCCACCTCCGGCACTGGAGCAGGAGTCACAGCCAGCACAGCTCCACAAGTGCCAAAGCCGGGTGTCAGAAACAGCCCAAGAACTCACCTGGGCAGCACCATGGGGAAGTTGATCTTTGCACAAATGACTTGTTCCCAAGTCCTCCCATCCCACGTTGCCTATGAAAATAATCACAGTGTACCCATCCAGCACAATATCAGAGGAGATGTTCTGTAGGATGTGTCTTTTTTCAGCATAAAGCAAAATATCATTTAGGTCCATTCGTGCTAAAACCCTGGCTTTGGGAGAAGAGCCTTGGTAGGAAAAACAGTTGCCACTGGGTATAAAAAAAAAAAATCCAGCTGGTTTGATAGTATTTATCTGTTGTTGGATTTGTAAAGTATTTGCTACATAAATTATCCAAACATTCTTTTTTTTCCCCCAATATTTTGGGTTTATAGTTGTCTTTCCTTCAAATTTAAACATTTTTAAACTTCAGTACTTTTAAATCCCTATTACCAGCTTTTAAAGGGATTAGGGTAAATGGCTTTTATTCTGCAGTCACAATATTATTGCTTTCAAATACATCTTCTTGGATTTCCTGTTCAGAAAGAAAAAAAAAAAGGAATTTAAATAATTCACAGCAAAGCTATAACGTCTGATTCTGCCCTGATGAATGTTTCCCTTTAGGAAAGACGGTTCTCTTAGTAATGTAACATCTGGCTTTCATCTTGAATAAATACAACAACTCAAAAGCAGGAAAAAAAGAGTAGAAAAATGTTAATTTTCTGGCATATCAAGCAGCCAAAAGGCCAAATTACCAGAAATAATATCTAGCAAGCAATGCTGCCTGAGAAAAAGCCATAAATGAATCTTTTGGGACAAGTTGTTTCAGACGATCCACTTGGTCACCCAGAGAGTGGAGAGGAGAGGGATGGCGAGAGGAGCAGCAAACAGCTCGGATCTGTGGCCCTGCACATCCCAAGAGCCGCTGTTGGAGGGCCCTTCAGGAGCCTTCCCTGCCGGAAGTGCAGCAGGAAAGCTGTGCAGTCCCACTGGCTGCTCTGTGCCAGAGCCACATCCCCTCTGGCATGTGCAGCTGCCCTTGGCTGCCCTTTGCCTTGTCAGACGACATGTCCCACCCCTGCAGGACCCATCTTGAGGGTCTCTTGCCTTTTAAAATGCAGTTTCAAGAACTAGACTTGGTGTTTAGAGAAAGCAAAGAAGATTTAATCATTTTTTTACTTTAATCAATGAATTTTTTTAATAGAAGCCAAACAAGAAATAAAACCTACAAAAAAGAAGTCCTCCAGAGAAGCAGAGAGGAGGGCAAGGGTTTGACAGATGTCCCAGAGTCATTTTGTTTCCCTGGCTGCAGGGTGGGAAAGTGGACATATGCGTGTGCTCCTGATGGAGGTATGGGCCCCAGTCAGCAGCTGCCATGAGCAAGGTCTCTCTGGATTGAACCCAGTTCATATTTCTTGCCCCTCGCCTTTCCTGTGGGGAGTGCATTGATCTGTCCATCAGTGAGCAGACAGACCAGGCTGGCCAGAGCAATGCAGTTGGATTTTTATGTGCTGGCAGTCCCCAGTTGTCATCCCTGCTGGATGGGAGTGCTCTGGACACGCCACAGTGGGGCAGGGACTGCAGCTCTGCTGGGGTGGCAACTGCAGTGTGGAGGTGATACCACAGGGACCTACTCAGCTGCTGGGAGGTTCCTGAGCAGAGTTTGTTGCAGCTTAGAAAATCATGGTGTTCACTGCAGCTGCTGACTGGAAGCTGAGCCCAGCCTGCACGGGAGAGGTTGGCAGGAGGGCAGTTGGATATAAACGCCTTTTAATTTCTGTTCTGTTTGAGCTACAGTGTAGCACTTTGATCTGAAAGCTCTCGTAATTTAGAAGTTTTAAATTTAATGTTATGACTTTGACAGGCAGCTAATCTCATGTTTAACTTTCATGAAGACTTACCTATTGTTATTTTTAAAATTTTTTTTAAAAAATAAATTCTTTTGGCCTTGCACTGTAATGGCAAAGTCCTGGGAAATGAACCCAAGAGCTGGATCTGTCTCAGGGTCTTGTATCTTCTCCCTTTATTAGGTCTGCTCCTGTCAGCCTTAAAACTGCAGCTTCACACCATGCCCCTATAAGGTAAAATTCAATTCCTCCTTTCTGTAGAAGGAAAAACTGAAGCACAGAGCAGATAAATTACCTGCCCAAGGTCAGAGTGTGACTGAAGGAGCACTAGCACACTGATGAAACCATTTCTATGCCATTTTGATAAGCCTGAAAGTGGCTCTTCTTAGGAAGCACTGGAATGGAATATCTGCAGCAATTGGAAAATACTGTTTTACCCCTTTTTCATGTGTACCTTTAATTCTTTATAGCAAACCTTTACATAAGCCTTGGTGGTAAATTTTGGCTATTAGTGGGTAAGCATGAATGAACAAAAGTAAATTTATAGGGAGCAGGCAAAATGCTGCAAATAAATGCTGCAAAATGCTGCAAGAATACAATAAATAAATTTGTCTTCTATCCTGCAAGACCACAGGGACTCAGCCTGCCATACAGAATTCCCACTCACCCTGATTGCTGTCTTTCATAAGTTTCTGAGGTGAGTGAGACCAGGAGGGTACAGTCAAGTTTTCTCATGATGGCCTGTTTCCATTAACTGAAAGCAAAGGCCTCACATGTCAATATCCTATGTTTCAAGAAGCTGTTAGTTATTGACTTGACTTTTGCTTGACAAGTACAATATTGTTAATGAAAAGAGAGGAGTCACTTTGTCACTATGGTGAAAATACAGAGAAAGATTTCTGTTGTGAATTAGACTTGTTTCCTCCTGAGAAAAAACAGTGTCTTATCTCTTATGACTCTTCTGTTCCTAAACATATAAACATCGGTTGCCCAGAAAAGTGACATCAAAATGAAAGAAGGCATTTCAGTCATCCTTGCCCACATGTCAAGGCAGTGGAATTTTCAGTGCTTCCTTTTATTCCCCGAGCACCTGATTTCTCACGGTTTCACCTCTGGCCCCTGAGAGCCAGGCAAGTCACTCACTCATCTGCATCTTCACTTTCCTTCCCTGTCAGCTCTCAAAGCATCTAAGTCGCCTGGTTCTTGCACTTCAGTGCATTTTGCTGATAATTCTCATCTGGTGATAGGTTTTAGTGCACTAGATTGCTGCAAAGGACTCTTGGTGAAATACCATGTTTAAAACAGTGATTATTTGAAAACTCTGTAGAGAAGGAAGTTAGCTTAACAGAGATTCATAACTCCTTTGAGAGCTTATCCCAGTTCCCCCCAGCATGGGGCGGGGGGGGTGGGGGGTTGCTATCACTGAGCCCAAACGGAACATGGTGAGGTGAGGTGCTCAATGTGCATTGATATTGAATGCTGCTGAATCCTTAGGTGGGACCAAGAAAACAGAGATGCTCTCAGGACTAATTGCAGCTCTGGAGGTTTTGTGCAATTAGGAGGAAAATCCATCCCTGGATTCAGATACTGATACTCTGGGGTTTACTTTTTCATCTTGAAAGGCATACAGACCATGACAGTGGTTTTAACTGGAACACATACAAGTTGATTTTTCCCACTCTCCCTGTATGTCTGCAGGAAATTACAATTGGGAAAGAGCCAAGCTGTGATAACTCCATCACTGCAAGGGTTTGTCTCTTGCTGCCTTTAGCCCTCCATTCTGATGTGTCTGTGTTAACCTCCTCTTCTCTTTCCAATTACAGCTCTGGCCCTGGCGCTGGGAGCAGCAGGGCCTGTCCCTGCAGCACCGGCCGCCCTGCAAGCGCCACCATGGCATCAAATAGCCCCAATGATGATGGGGAAAGCAGCAGCAGGAGATGTGAGGAATTTTTCCCAGTCACGGGACTTTCTTAGCAGGATGTACTATTCAGTCTTTCCATTTGTAATCATCACAGAGTGAGTCTTTCCTTACAAGAAAGAGAGGCACAGCCCTGCTGACATTGAAAGCTCTGGCAGAGTGCTGCAGACATCACTGGGGAAAAGACCATATTTTAATGGGTTTTGTCTCTTAAGTAAAACCTCAAAATGAATTATTTTCTCCTTGTGTATAATTGTTTCAGTAATCTGAAAACATTTATTTCTGTCACCTACAGATTAATTCCTCCCTTTGACAGGGAGAGAAGTGAAGTTCACAGTCTGTACCGATACCATTCTTTTTGGGAAAAGGGAGTCTTAAAGGCATTTTTCTAAGTGATTAGAATTATTTTATTAATTAAAATTAGAATTCTAAGTGATTAGAGTAACTCCTGGGTAACCCAACTGCACTCAAGTGTCACCTCACTCAGGGGCTGCCCCACTACTATGGTCATTAAAAAAAAGCTCAGCATTTACATGAGGCTGGGTTAAAATTCATCTTTGTGAAAGACTGCATTATTAGAAAAACCTCACAGCCCAACATCATTCCTGAAATTAGTTATGTAATGGGCTTTTTGATTTTTTAATTATTATTATTTTTGACCGTGTCATTTAATGTACATAAATAAGGAGAAGGTGATCTCTTTTGCTAAGCTTCTTTGCTGCAGTAGTGGAAATCAGCTTGTACAGTAATTGCCTTTTGCTTGGCTACTGGCTCTGTTTTCACATAGAAAACCGTTATAAAAAACTTCTTTTAAAACCACATTGCAATAGTTTGAATATTATTGCCAAATTAATTATGACACTATTGGTAGTCTCTTGATCTTTGAAAAAACTTTCTCTTCAGCCTTCTGAGAAAGGTAGAGAGCAGAAGATGGAGCAAATTCAAGAGCTGAACATTTGAAAATTAAGATCATCTGAAGATCCAAATCCCCACGGCAGAGAATGGCTGCAGCCATGGGCTGCGGGACTGCCACTGTCTCAGCTGTTTTTTCCAGCTCTGCAGGCAACCTGTGCATAAAATCTCTTGTTCTTGCTTTGCTCATGGCTTGGAATACCATATAATAACTATCAGCACTTGTACCTTCACTGGAACTCATTTTGTCTCAGGTATCTTTAAATGGGAGTGAAAGTGATATTGGTGAAACCCATCAATGCAATGGAACAGTTTTAGTGAGCAGGCAGACACTGGACATTTAGTATTTCCCCAAATCTACTTAATAACAATCCCTTGTATAACATGGTCTACTCCTGCCATTCATTAAAATCTGTGATTTGGGGGGAAGTAAGAAAAAGCAGTATGTTTGAGCCTCAAAGGGTTTCAGCAGGGTTCAGTTTGTTTAAGTTGTCAAATGTTTATTAATTTCTTTCAGAAGAAAATCCTTATGCTGTGTTGCAGAAGGA